>NC_079218.1:10290521-10315521 GCF_029633865.1 Lampris incognitus
CGGCGTGTGTGCACATCCGGGGAAAAGGCTCTCCGCCAACATGTGTGTATTCCCACCCAGCCCAGGACCAAACAGCATTTGCCAAAACACTTAAATGCTTTGTTTTGGCCTGCTCACGCCAGACAGGTGGCGGCGGCCGCACCCATCGGACAGGAAAGTGCATCCGGGTGGCGTAGCGGTCGGGGGGTCACAGGTTTGAATCCCCGCGTTACCTCCGGCTTGATCGAGTATCCCTACGGATACAGTTGGCCGTGTCGGCGGGTAGGAAGCCGGATGTGGGTATGTGCCCTGCCCCTGGTCGGTCGGGGCGCCTGTTCCGGGGGGGGGGATGGGGCTGGGGGGGGAATAGCGTGATCCTCCCACGCCCTACGTCCCCCTGGCGAAACCCCTCACTGTCAGGTGAAAAGCAGCTGGCGACTCCACACGTATGGGAGGAGGCACGCTGTAGTCTGCAGCCCTCGGCAGAGTGGGCGGAGCAGCGACCGGGACGGCTCGGAAGAGTGGGGTAATTGGCTGGATACAAGTGGGGAGAAAAAGGGGCAAAAAATTAAAAATCAAACAAAATAAAGACAGGAAAGCCTCAACAAAGTTTACTACACTTTTTTTTTTGCGCGATCGACAACTCGCCTAAACCCAACTGGTAGTCGATGAAGGCAACGAAAGGCTTTTACATCGCTTAGCAAATTAATTGCGGAACAAAATGTGACCCGGGTCTCGCTCCCATGCTAGATACAGGCCCACACACACACACACACAGACACACACACAGACACACACACTTCCCCTACATTGCTATTCCATCGCTTCATCCTATTCCAGCTGATTAATCAGTGGACTTGACTCCTCATTAGAACAACTCTCTTACACCTGTTTGACCTCATATTGACTGATTTTCTGTCTCATTCCTTTTATCTCGTCACGTCTCCCCCCCCCCCCCCACCGCCACCCGCCTCTCATACGTCTCTCCTCGATTCTGTCTCTTCATTTCCAAGGCGGCCTACGTTTCAGACAGTCCTTCAGGGGGCTTTTTCCCTCTTCCGTTGGACGGGGCACAGATATTCCGGCACCTTGATTTTCGCAGTAATTACACGGGGGATAAATGATGACTCTCCCTGTCTGCATTCTCCGGTGTTCCTGTCAGGCCTGGGTGAGCGGGTCCCGGGGTCATCGTTCACTGCCGCTCAGCGGGTGGGAGTTAAAAACCCTCCAAAGACTGCACAGAGAGACGAAGGGGCTGGACTTCTTCACGGGATTTCTTTTTGTAAACCTTTTGTTTATCCACGAGACGTGTTGGGCGCGCGTGGTCAAATCATGTCAGGTTGTACTTTGGTCAAGAGTCAGCGCAACCCCGGCCACCTGAGTAGCTGGCGTAGTCACACGCTTTATGGTCAGACAGATCTGGAGAAAAGGCGGAGGCGAGCGAAGATGGAGAGGAGCGCCTGGTGTATGGGTGGCTTCCGCAGGAAATTGAATGTCATGGGGTGCTAGTTATCGAGGAATATCCATCCATCTTTCAAATGTCTACTTCTGGTCCAATTTCTGGTAACCCTTTACAATAAGGGTACATTAATTAACATTGGTTAATGCAGCAATAAGCATTAACGAACAGTTAATACAATAATGAGCATTAAGTAACTGTTAACAAATAATAATTTTATTTGTATACGTATCACTTATCAAGCTAGGAGCACAAAGTGCTTTCCAAAGACAGCATAAAAACAATCACCAATTTAGAAGAAAAACACAAGAACAGCAAAATGAATTTTAAAAGAAATTTAGAAATAAATCACCCAAAAGGTAGAGTAAGCGAAAACATTAAAATTAACTTAAAACCGGGTGGCTGCACAACAGAACTGCATCATATTCTTGGAAATATTCCTGAGTTGGAAGAAACACATGTTGTGTTTTAAGTCCTCTCTTAAGACAGGACTTAAAAGCAGAGACAGTGGCAGCAGATCGAATACTAACTGGAAGACTGTTCCAAAGCTGAGGTGCCAGTACAGCAAATGCTTGATCACCCTTTGACCTTAACCTGGACTCTGGAACAGCTAGCAGGCCTGATCCGGCAGCTCTAAGAGGCCTTTTGGACAGTAATGAGTTAAGAGTTCACTTATGTACTCTGGTGCCTGGCCATGTAAGGCCTTGTAAGTCACGAGTAAGATTTTAAAATGGATTCTAAAAGAAATTGGTAACCAGTGCAAGGAGGCTAAAACTGCGGTGATGTGAGAAAAGCATTTGGTCTTCGACAGAGGTCTGACTGCAGAGTTCTGGACAATCTGAAGTTGAGCTACATCTCGGAGACTGAGGCAGGTAAACAAGGCGTTACCAATAGTTCAGGCATGAGAAAATAAAAGCAGGAATAATTTTCTCTGTATTGCTAAAAGATAACATTGCTCTGATCTTGGAAATATTCCTGAGTTGGAAGAAACACGATTGCACCAATTTTTTTGAGTTGTGTCCAAAGCTTAGCTTACTGTTGAAGATAACACCCAGGTCTTTGCAGTGTCCTTAGTATTTGGGATAAAGGGACCGAGCAGTGGCTGGACTTGGTTATGGAGGTGCTCAGGGCCAATGATAAGCACCTCTGTTTTTTTTCAGAATTTAACAGCAAAAAGTTCTGTGACGTCCAGTCTCTCACATCAGCTATGCAGCTATGCAGCTCTGCAGTGTCGCAAGTTTGTTACATTCCAAGGGTTTGATGGAGA
Organism: Lampris incognitus; assembly: GCF_029633865.1. Lineage (NCBI taxonomy): Eukaryota > Metazoa > Chordata > Actinopteri > Lampriformes > Lampridae > Lampris > Lampris incognitus. The sequence continues at coordinate 10,293,227 of NC_079218.1, forward strand.
GATATAACTGTGTATTTTCTGCATAACCGTGAAATGAGATGTTATGGTGACAAATGATATGACCTAATGGTAGCAGATACAGAGAGAACAGAACTGGTCCAAGAATTGATCCTTGAGGTATGCCACATGTTATCGGCGAGGTTGAAGAGATGAATGAATCAATTGAGACATAAAATTTTCCGTTTGACAGATAGGAGGAGAACCACCCAGAAAATGCTCACCCAATCAGAAATGCTCCCCCAATCCTTAAGTCTATTAATTAGTGTAGCGTGATTGATGGTGTCCAAGCATGACTGATGGTGTCAAATGCTGCACTATGGTCAAGCACCACCTGTACAGAGTGGTGTCCAGAATCTGCAGCCATTAATAAGTCATTTTTAACCCTTACAAGAGCTGTTTCAGTGCTATGTAGCTTGCAAAATCCGAACTGAAATTAAAAAAAAAAATGCTGTTGCTATTAAGTCCTTCCAGAAGTTGTTCTAAAACCAGTTTCTCGAGAATTTTGGAAATGTAGGGGAATTTTGAGATTGGTCTAAATTTTCTTTTTTAAACTGACGGATCAAGGCCAGGTCCTTTTAGTAGTGGCTTAATACAGGCTATTTTAAAATAATCTGGAACACATCCAGAGCAAAGGGAGCCATGTCAAATTTGGAGCAGACTAGGGCCTATTTCACCCATCACTTCTCTGAATAATTTAGCTGGAATGATATCCAGATGACTGGATGAGAGATGTGTGACACAATGTTGGTGAGAGTTTCCTTATCAACTTGCCAGAGGCTATCTAGCAAATGAGGACATGGACAAGAGAGAATCATGGGAGAAGATGGAAGGACGATGTTTGCTCAAATTTGGTGAATTTTGTCGAGAAAAAAGGAGAGACATTTCTCACAGTCAGCAGCAAATAAAGCAGAGGGACTAGTGAATGGAGGTTTGACAAGCTGATTAATGGTTGTAAGTAAAAATCTGGAATTGTGCTTTATGGTGGTTATTAACAGAGAAATACTGGTCTCTTTCCTCTTTCACTTTTTGATTGTAGATGACAAATTGATCTTTCATTTGTAGGTAATGGACTTGGGAGTTTTCTTGTCCTCCGTTTAGTCTGTTCTCCCTCATGCTTTTTCAAGGTTTCTAATGTCCTCAATGATCTATGGGAAAGAACTGACAACATTTATGTTTTAGTTGTAAGTGGGGTGACAGTGTCCAGTGTAGTCACACAAATTTGATTGACTTTTCCTTGCAGCTCATTTATATCTTAATTAAAGGCATGTTTTTCCTTGTTAAAAAGGAAACAGAATTCATCAGCTGTATGTTCAGCAACTACCTGAAATTGAGTTTACATGTCTCTGGTGCAGTCTGAAACAGAGTATCAAATAAAATACACTGGTGGTCAGAGATGGACAGCTCCATCATAGACACATTATGTAAGTCCAAACCGAGCATAACCACCAAATCCTAAGTATGGCCGCAGCTACGAGTTGGGCCAGAGACATGTCAAACAAGATTAAAGGTCTCAGTGGTATTAAGAAACTCAACTGCTGTAGAATTGGAGGCGTCATCTATGTGTAAGTTAAAATCAGCAACCAGGATTATCTTATCATATTTTAAAATAACCGATGATAAAAATTCAGAGAATTCTAATAAAAACACTGGGTTTGCCTTGGGGGGGGGGGTCGATAGATGCCAACACATTAACACTTCAAAACTTGAGAAGTTGTTGATAGTAATGGAGCTGCATTTGTGCTGATTTAAAAAAATAAAGAAAGAAAAAAACCCCGGCAAGGCCTCCACCACGACCAGTAAGTAACCGGGGGAGAGCTGAACCAGTCATAGTTTGGGGGGCACAGTTCACTCAGCTGACTGCAGTCACCAACCTTCAACCAAGTTTCTGTCAACAATAAAAATATCTAAATTAAAGCAAGTACTAAAATCATTTTAAGATAAAAATCTTGTTTTACAGTGAGCTTACATTATAAAAGGCAAGCTTAACATTAAGGGATTGTAATGGATCAGTCTTAGGTGGGTTTGATTTTTGATACTTAAGGTTTTAGTGCTTTATAGCCCTTGTCTTTCTTTGAAAGCTTCTTGACCTGGTCAGTGGGAATCCCTTGAGCGGAGTGCCCATTGTATGATACAGCCGGTCCATACGGGGGAGCCAGTGAGTCTGAAAGTTGGTTGAGTGTAGGTTGCAGTGGACAGAAGAAGCTGAAGTGTCACAGTCACTTGCTGGTGGTATTATAAACAGAGTAAAATATATTATCTGTTGAAATGTGAGCGCCCAGGCCGTTGGGGTGAAGACCATCCCTCACAAAGAATGATGAATTATTGATGAAATGTACGTCATGTAATGGGAAAAAGGACTGCAGCCAGGTGTGGAGATTTAAAACCTTGGTAAATCGTTCAACATCCCTGCTAAGGGGAGGAATTGGTCCAGATATGAAGACATGTTTGCAGCTGGCTTTAAGTGTATCAAAAAGATGGATGAAGTAATTTTTTAATATTTCAGACATCTTGTTTTTGTGACATCATTGCAACCGACATGGATAATTACATTTGGAGTAATATAAGAGGGTGCTTATCAAGAATATTTGGGATTTGCTTTAAATATTCAAAATTTTGGCACCAGGAAAGCAGCGGGTCACTGCTGAGTTTCTCCTCAGACTTCTGATGATGGAGTCGCAGATAACTAATATGGATGGGGGAGGAGAGGGTGGGGATTGGCTTGATGAGATGGGACAAGGAGACAATGAAGAAATGGATAGAGAAGGGTGGACAGAGAGGGGGCAGGAGTTCCTATGGGTTCTGTTGTGAAGTGCGGTATGGTGCGGCGAGCCCTGGTGTGGGAGAAGTGCCCAGGCATGGCTGGAGACGACAGTGAGCTATGGGACTCACGCAATGCCAAGGGAGATGGAGGTGAAGGCAGAGATTCCCCTGCCAAAGTAGGGAAGTCACACAGGTCGAGGATGTCGAATTTATTTTGCATCTGGATGTCATGATTAGGAGGTGTTACATTACGAGAGGAGCACTGCCAGGGCTCGTGGTGAGATGGAATGGAGCTGACCAGGCCTTTAGGTGTAGTTCCGAGCCGGTCCCAGGATTCATCAGGGATGATGACCTGAGGAAGGGCAGAGACAGCAGCAGGACGGGGAGCGGTGGTATCAGGCTCTCGGGCACAGGTTGTGTTGGTTTGTGCTGGGCCGAAGAGGATGGTATCCATAAGCTTCTCAGCATCCTGGATCTGGCAGAGCGTGGAGATTCTTCCTTCCAACTCCACAATCTTATCAGCAAGATGGAGGCAGCTGACAGCCAGATGGGGAAGTGAGTGGAGCCATGGATTATAGATGGGGTGTTGACACAGGCCCAACAACTGGACCCGCTGCGGAGATTAGGCTTCGGTTTTTAGTTGGTAAATTAGTGTCTTGACACTTGATAGTTTCCCACGCTGCTAGAGCAGTCCCCATTGACTAGCTAGCTCCCATGCTAAACCAGTCGGGCTGTGCTAGCACCAGTCCACTTGTGGCAGGCTGCCCCGACTGGGAAACTTATAAGTTGAAATTCAAACATCCGATGACTAAAATCTGTCAAAATGTAGGTAAAATATCCAGGACCTAAAAGTGTAATGTAAAAATATGGCTCAAAATTGAATAAAAATGTCGATTTATGATGGAGTTTTTGACAGTGTGTTTAAAACAATGTGAGTGTAAAACAATCTCTTGTTGTCTCTTAACATTTATTAAGGATTTACAGGTTAATTAAGGTACTAACTAATATTAGTAAATAATGAACACCGTTAGCAAATGATTATTTGACACATTAGTTAACTGTTAATTAGCTGTTAGTTAATGCTTGTACCCTTATAGTAAAGTGTTACCAAATTTCTTACTGTTTATGTACGACTCTCCATGTTCAGCCATTTTTGGAAAGAGCAGTCATATCACAACTCGGCCAATTCAAGCTGCATCCTGAATTCCGATTTCTCGGACTTGACCATCCGACAAGGGTTGATAAGGGGTTCACGTGGCACTTCCTGGTCAGATACTCCTTCAGACTGTAAATCTGACACCACATGAATACTGCTTTGTGTTGTACTACAGGGGTTTTCAACAGGGGGGCCGGGGCGCTAGTAAGGGGGGCCTTGAGAAGATAGGAAATCATTGAAAGCTTCAATCACAAGACATCAAGATATAAGTAATCCATCCATCCATTATCCAAACCGCTTATCCTGCTCTCAGGGTCGCAGGGATGCTGGAGCCTATCCCAGCAGTCATTGGGCGGCAGGTGGGGAGACACTCTGGACAGGCCGCCAGGCCATCTGTCTTAAATATTGACAGATCTGGAAGAAGGTCTCCCTCGTGTGGCCTACAGGCAATACTACACACTATGGCTTTAATATCCACAGATCTGAAAGAATGACTGCATTTTATACAACGCTTTGGGAGTATAATGGGATTTACTGTCTGCAGATGTTAGTCATGTTTGCTATGAATGGGAAAAAGAAAAAGAAGGATGTTTGCCTTGTAAATATTTGGGGATTACCACAACAACAAATGTTTTCAAATCACTTTTATGGGGTTAAATAGAATAAGCACTTTTAACTACATTGGTGTGTTTATACATAGACAGCCAGACAGACAGACAGACAGACAGACAGACAGACAGGTTAGCATGTATCCTATGGGGGGGGGGGGACTGAAATATTAACTTGGACGTGGAGGTTCTTGGGGGCCAAAAAATTGAAAACCACTGTTGTATGAGATATACTTTCACACCTAGCTCAACCAACTTCTGTTGCTTACTTTCGAGTCACTGAGGAATTAATGCCTTGCCTAAGAGGAATTTGGGGGGTAGCAACTGAGGAACGAGTACTGGTATTTTTCCACTTGGTATTTAGTTCAGATGAGGGCTGTACTGTGCACTTATGAGCAGACTTCTTACAGTGGACTTGACAAATTTCTCTTTTCCAACCTTATGTCGTCTATTTAAGAGGTTGTGAACCTTTAACCTTCCCCCACCGGAACCCCTGCTTCTGGTGTGGCAAGATGGCTGCGTGAATTCACGTTTGCAGTGGCCTCACCCAGTGCCAGCGTCGGAGGATGGTGGCGCGAATTCACATTTTCGGCGGCCTCACCCAGTACCGTCCATGCGGTGCCTTTGTCCACGTCTGTGTCTAAGTTTTGTCTTCGTTTGATGGCTGGTGGAGCTGGCGCTGGATTGGCTGAGAGAGCGGGGCATGCTAAGCTAACTGCTAGCCCATGCAGACCGGCAGTTCCGATAACACCGAGGGTGGTCTGGTGGTGACCTCACCTGGTGTTGACTGTGGTGTTTTTGATGTCGGCGTGAGGAGTGCGGGGAGGTGTGTCGAAGGTGTCTGGCTAGGAGAGCTGGCGCTGGATCGGCTGGAAGAGCTTGGTCTGCTTCGTCTGGGGACCACGGCCCCTGCCTGGGCAGCGCCCGAGGAGGAAACGCCGAGGGTGGTCTGACAGGACGCGGGGTGGGCTAAGTTAACTGCTAACCCATGCAGACCGGCGGTTCCTACAGTCATCCTAGCTTGCGTTTGTTCCCTTGGACAATTTTGTTTTGTTTAGTTTGGATATACTATGTGTTAGTTTGGGTATGCGTGTTCTTTAGTTTTTGGAGGTGTTTTTGTCTCGGTGTTGTACTGCTGTGGGCTGGGGGAAACGGCATTTCGTTTCATTTCATGTATGGAAGAGCATGAAGTGAAATGACAAAGTGTTCCTGATCCCTGATTTAACTGCATTGTAGGCGCTGAAAACAGGTTGGTATGGGTCTAGGTTGGTAGAACTATACATCGAACTGTACATGTGTACACAGCCTCACTGAGGTACTAGATTGTGTTTGTTGGACAGCTTTAAAGATTTAAGTATGTCATGGCCCCATTACATGATGTTGTAAAGCTGTGTCGAGGGGCGGTCCTGTGTTCAAGATCTCCAAAATGAAGCCGTTGAGGAAAATGATATAGTCACCAATATGTAAAATGGCAAAAAATACTGTAGCGAATTCAGGGGGGGCAGTTTGGGAACTGCCGCAGCCAGGACGCGAACCCGGATCTCCCACACCACGGGTGACAACGTTAACCAGTCGACTAAAGTCGACCCGTTACCCAAGGGCTAGCGAGTCTTATTTATCCGTGCATGTTACACTACCACCCTCCTTTGGGAAGCAAAAGAAACAAAACAAAACCCAGGTTGTAAAAAAAAACCCCAAAAAACGGAATCAACCTTAACACCATATTCTAGAAATTCATAAAAACTTTTATTTTTGTGTTAATAGGATGTTTTTCTCGTTCCGACAAACACAATATCTTTTTAGTAACGTCATCCTGCACCTATAAGAGTCACACGGGGAAGACGAATCAACCGCCACCACCAAACTCAAACTAGTCGATAGCATATTGATGTCCACATTCTTCTGAAAATACCCAGCCATTATTGGCTCTCAAGAGTTAAATCAAACTTCTTCCCCTCAAAAATCCCATCAACCATTCTGTTTTAATCAGAAATAAGTCGAATCTAATGCTGTTTCAAAAGTTAACTGCCCATTTGTGTGTCTATGTTTGATTGCATGCATAAATGTGTGCGATGTGTGTGTACGTAAATGTATTTGTAAGTTACAAATAATATCCATCCAAAGAAAATGTACAGTCCCTAAGTGGTAACTTTCAGATGTGAGCAGTCGACGAGTCTCCTTACCTTCATGGTGTGCGTTTTCTCCTTGAGGGATGGCGGCTCTGTGAAAAACTCAGCGTCAGCGTCCAGTCGGCCCTCGCCACCATACTGCTCAGCGTCGGAATCCAACTTGATTTTATATCTGATTAAAGTTAAGGGGGTTAATTTCTGGGGCAGCAAAGAGAGGCAGAGGAGAATGAGATGTTTGAATTTATCACGATGCAAGCTAAACGGAGACGAGCCGCATCCCCCGCCTTCGCTCTGCCACGCGCCATCGTGCGGCAGGCATAGGAGCCTCGATTTAATCACTACCCAGCGAGGGGAGAAGGAGAAGGCCAGGCAGGAGACAAAGCTCCCCTTCCAGCCCTCTCTCATCTCCCTCCACCATTTCTCCCTGTGGGTTGACCCAGGAGTGGCCGTCCCTCGCACGACACCCCCCACCCCATCCACCCCACCTACAACGAGCGTTTGAAGATGAGAGGAGTGGGTGCAAAGGGGGGAAAGATGGCCAAGAGGAGGGAGAGATTTTGAGACCCAGTTGTTCTCTTTGAACTGTTAATCACTGTTTAAAGCTCACCTCTCTCTCCCTCCCTGTGTCCAGCTCATTAAAATATGCCCCCTAACAAAGGCTTCAGATGGGTGTTCACCAAGAACCACCTCCCCTGCCGCACTTCCACTCGCATAGGAACGCCTCACTCTCCAACCTGGAGAGGAAACAATAACCACTCATCAGCCGTATTCCAATTTTCAGCAGAGTTCAAATGCAGGGTTCCCGCACATCCTGGAAAACCTGGAAATTTATTGACTGCATTTCCATTCATGGAAATAAACCTGGAAAATGTAAAACAATCGATCAGCTGTTATTTTACAGATAATGGCATATACTGGTTTTGCTGAGCACTGTTGGAAAAGGGAAAGGGAAAGGGGGTGAGCATCCAGTTCAGTAGGCCAGAGGCTAAGGAGTCGGGTCCACACCGGTGAAACACTGTTGAAACAGAGACAGTGACTATCGAGACAGAGCTAAACGATGTCACACCTTGTGTTTGATGTGGCAGGCAACCAGTAAGCACAACACAACAGAAAGTTATTTCTTTGTGTCGCTCCGTCTTTCGCTCTGTCTGTATGCTTTAAAATCCTACCAACACAATTCTTACAACACAATTTCCCGTTTCCAGTGTAGGAAGATGGCGGCGTGAATTCACGTTTGCAGTGGCCTTACCTAGTACTGTCCATGCAGTGTCTTTGTCCATGTCTGCGTTTAAATTTTGTCTTCGTTTGATGGCTGGGAGAGCTGGTGCTGGATCGGCTGGGGGAGCCTGGTCTGCTGGGTCCAGTGGGCCCAGGGACCATGACCCTGCCTGGAGCTGTGACCGAGGAGGTAACACCGGGGGTGGTCTGACAGGACACGGAAGCGGGGCAGGCTAAGCTAACTGCTAGCCCATGGAGACTGGCAGATCTGATAAAACCGAGGGTGGTCTGGTGGCGGCCTCGCCTGGCGTTGACTGTGGTGTTTTTGGTGTCATCGTGTGGAGTGTGGGCAGGTGTGTCGAGAGTGTCTGGATGGGAGAGCTGGCGTTGGATCGGCTGGGGGAGCCTGGTCTGCTGCGCCCGGTGGGCCCAAGGACCACTGCCCCTGCCTGGAGCTATGCCCAAGGAGGAAGCACCGAGGGCGGTCTGACAGGACGCGGAAGCGAGGCAGGCTAAGCTAACTGCTAGCCCATGCAGACCGGCAGTTCCCACAGTCATCTTGGCTGGCGTTCGTTTCCTTGGACAGTGATTTAAAAAAATTTTTTTTTTTTAGTTTGGATATATGTGTTAGTTTAGATATATGAATTAGTGTGTGTGTTCTTGAAGTTCTTATTGTTTTTGGATATGTGTTTTTGTCTTTGTGTTGCACTGCTGTGGGCTGGTAGAAACGATATTTCCATTTCATTTCATGTACTTCCACACATGAAATGAAATGACAAAGCGTTCCTGATTCCTGATTAATTACTAAATTCTGGGGACTCTCTGGATCAGGGAGGGGGGTCAGAGTTATGGTGAAATGGTTGGAGGTGAGTTGCTTCTCAGGAATGTCTGGCAGAGAAACGGTAACCGGAGGGAGGGGGAGGACAGACGAAGAGGCGAGGTAGCAGGGTATCAATCAATCACTTCTGCTGCCTGCATATATTGACTCTGCAGTCCCAGGTGGCTCGCGTGGTCAATGTGCTTTCAGGCTATCGCACGGGTCGATACGGGAGCATGCCTGGCTTAACGCTCACCTTTTATAGGTGCTTGTGTAATGCATTAGATGGAATTAGGCAGTGAGTATTGACGGATGAGCTCGATTGTATTTTCGGTTGCAAGGTATGTCCATTTGTATGAGAGTTAAGCAAATAGATATGTGTGTGTTACCACACGTGGCCAGGCATAAGCAAAAAAATAATAATATATATATATATATAAATCACAACATGCTTGGGTATAATTGCCAAGCAGAGTTGCACAATGGGTGAAAGACACTGCAGGCGAACATTACCGATCTGCAATCGAGGTAAGTTTACTGCATCGCTGTGCCATTGTGTTCCGTAGTGGATAGAACATTGATCTGTATTGATCCAATTCAAAATGGTGGCCGTTGGCATCCATTATATTTTGTAAATGGGGGAAAAAAAAGAACGTTCCATGTTTATAATTCACTGATTCAACTAATGTCAAACATTATTTCTGTACTGTTGGTACGAGTAGTTCTTGACAGGGTTGTGCTCTCTCTGGCTCAGTACTGAGGGAACCGAACGGACTGCTAGTGCACGCTTACGAGTCGGTGTACGTTATTCTTTATTTCTGCAAACGCAGCCTGCATGCTCCATTTTAATGCATGCTCAGAGCATGCGGAGTCAGATAAGTGGACTGAAATATGAAGCTTGTATCTTATCGCATGGATCAGGGCGCTTGAAAAATTGATTTTTAAAAAATTTCAACAGTTGTAGCCCTCGGAGGAAGACATGATCGTTCTTTCTCTTAAAAAATACATGGGCAAAGAAAATGCGCGCGCTTGTAGCATCTATCTTCTTCATCCCCCCTCCCTCTTGAAACTCCTACATGCACAGATACTGTTCCGACGCTTTCTTGAAACCCTTATCCACTCTCGGTCTTCCTACCATTGCAATATTATGCTGTTTCTTGTGGGTTTTACTTGAACACTGCGCCGAGTAAAATTCCCCGTAAGTGCAAACTTACTTGGCGGTCGATAAAACAGTGGTATTTTTCCCTGTTGTCTCCCGAGCCTATAAAACAATTTATTCCCTGCTGCATCTGCAGAGGGCCTTTTGTTTCCAGAGAGAGACTGGCTCCTTGTTTACATCACTCCTTTTGCAGTTCAGGGTTTTCCATATGAACTCAAAACTAGTAAAATCATAGAAAATATATAATTACTAAAGTATTTCCTTTGGTTCTTTCCCTCACCTCACTATATGCCATGCATTACAGCGTTTCCATATCATAACCACAGCAGCAATTTCTATGCAATGTAAATTCTACAGCATGTGATGAAAAAAATAAGAATAGTAATTATTATTGGTTTTACTACAGTCCATTTTCATAAGGCTGGATTTTATGGGGTACAGATTGTACCTTACAACTGACAGAGCCTAGGGATTGTACATGTTATGTATATATATTATGCTAGAGACAGACCATCTTACAATTCATTTTGATTGGGAGAATTCCTCACATTCCTCCGAGTCCTCTAACCGGCACTGCCTTTATTCTAAAGGTAGCTCTGCCATTATTACTTCCTGCCAGACGCCCGTGTCTCGTAAACACTTTCTATCTACAGTACCGGCGTCTAAGACATTATTCACTGCCTCAGCAGACATTTACAGCGCCGATCTGCATCTAAAGCATGCTCCCCAGCAGGAGCATAGGGAAGCATAATGTATGGGGTCAACATGTCCTCCTCTGCACATCAGCCTCCAAATCCATTATGCTAACATCAGGCCAAGGCGCCCACTTCCCTTGAAATACTCACAGCATCACAACCCTCTGGGGAAAAAAGGCGATCTTCGGCTATCTCTGGAAGAAATTTCTTCATTGACCTGCTATGAATTACTAAGTCAGGCTTATTTGTACAGCACAAATTCACAAGGTGGTCCCAAAGGGCTTTACAAACAGTGCAATACACAACAACAAATGACAATATACGGTAAACGACACCCTCTATCCTCAGATCCTAGACTCGAATGAGGAAAAACTCCACAAGAAAATCCTTACCGGGAAAGGAAATGTGGGAGAAACCTCAGGGAAAGCAACGGAGGAGGGTTGCTATATTTATTATTATGTTCTGTTTAAAGAAAACCCCAAAATAATCGGCACGTCAAATCAGAAAATGGGCATCTTCTGCTTGCTGAATATTTTGGTTGGATTTTCTTACTTTTCAGGGGAAAAAAATCCAATTTCTTCACCAAAATGTGGTCTTAAAGTTTTCCCATTTCCAATGCGACGACGTCGTGGTGGCAAACTTTTTGGTAAAAAGAAAATAAGTCAGTCTTGTTTCTCTGAGTAGGTTTAACGCACAGAAAATTGCCCGTACGTGGTCTGAATTTCTCAATTTTCTGTAAAAAATAAAATAAAAAAAAATAGATCTTACCAGAAAGACAGATCGTAGTTTATCACCTTGTTTTTTTCTTTGGATCACGGCGGTGAGTGAGTCTGGCCCTTAGGTGTCAGGCCCCCGCTTCTCTACCCTCTTTGACGGGGAGGTTGAGGCTGAAGTCCAGGACTTCAGGGTGTGCACACTCTTACCTGTCACACTCGGCCCCAGAAGCCCCCCTCTGCACGAGTGATCCTGCAACAATGCCAAATTTGTGTTGGCAAACTTTGTGAGAAAAAGAAAATAGTCAGTCTTGTCTCTCTGAGTAAGTTTAATTCACAGAAACTTGCACGTACGTGGTGGTCTCAGTCTCGCCAAGGCAAGAAAGAGCCCAGAGCATGAGATCTGTGGTTTTGATAGGAGGAGACAAACAACTTGCGTATCAGGATGGAATGTGGTTTTCTGCTGACACCAAAGGGAGCAGCCCCCCCCCCCATCTGCAGGTGCAAGCTACTCCCCCCTCTGCCATAGGAAGGCCACGTACCAGCCATCTTTGTTGTGGGCAAGAGCACTTCTAGACTAAGGTAAACATGGAGAAAGCAGCCACTGTCTCAGCACCAAGGTCGCACCGACTTACATAGGAAGGGTCAGCTGTAGGCAAAACCCAAGTCGTACACAAAAACATGGGAGTAGTACGTGATGTCTAACTAGAAACAAGTGGCTCCGTTTGTCCAAGTACAAAGGTTACAGCAGAACCTGTATGAGCTTGTATTTTCCCATCACAACATCTAGTTGAAGAAGATGATCCAAAATTATGTAGTTTGTACCGATGCCGCTTCAGTCCTGGATTAACACGAACCACATAGCTGACTCTCAGCAGAAGAGCTCATACCACTGAAATGTGGAATTCTATTATTATTATTATTATTATTATATGTTATATTACTGAAATATTTGTGTGAGTACATGGACGGACAGAGTCTACGCACTCCTGTTAAAACGGCAGGTTTTTGTGATGTAAAAAAGTGAAACCAAGATAAATCATTTCAGAACTTTTTTTCCACCCGTAATGTGAAATTGCAACCCATAAAAAGTAAAGCGAAAAATAAAAAATGTAAGAAAAAAATAGGAGAAAAATACAAAACTTGCAACACCCTTTTATAAACGGGGATGTGACTGTGTTCGGAATTAACCGCTCACATTCAAACTCGTGTTAAATAGCGGTTAGTATACACCTGCCATCAGTTAACATGACTGTGATTAACCCCAAATAAAGGTCAGCTGTTCCTGTAGGAGCTTCTTGACATCTTCTTGGTTGCATCCAGCTGCAAAAGCCGTGGTCCACAAAGAGCTTACGAAGCATGAACGGGATCTCATTGTTGAAAGGTATCAATCAGGAGAGGGGCATGAAAGAATACAACACAGCACAAAGAACATCATACCTACGGTGAAGCATGGCGGCGGCAGCGTCATGGTATGGGGCTGCTTTTCTTCAGCCGGAACCGGGGGCTTTAGTCAAGGTGGAGGGAGTCATGAAAAGCTCCAAATACCAGTCGATTTTGGCACAAAACCTCCAGGCGTCTGCTAGAAAGCCAAAGATGAAGAGGAATTTCACCTTTCAGCACGACAGTGACCCAAAGCATAAATCCAAATCAACAAAGCAATGGCTTCACCAGAAGAAGATTGTTTTGAAACGGCTGGAGCCGAGACCTGAATCCAACAGAGGATCGGTGGAGTGATCTGAAGAGGGCCGAGCACAGGAGATGCCCTCACAATCTGACGGCTCTAGAACGTTTTTGTAAAGAAGAGTGGGAAAATATTGCACGTCAATATGTGCCAAGCTGATAGACTCCCACCCAAAAAGACTGAGCGCTGTAATAAAATCAAAAGGTGCTTCAACAACATGGGTGTGTTGACTTGTTATATTCACCGTATATATTTAAGTATGTATGGGGGTAAACATTTCCTCAAGGAGTATAAAAAAATCTAACGCATACATGCATATATACTATATATACTATATATACTATATATATATACTATATATACTATATATACTATATATATATATATATCTACACACACACACACACACACACACACACACACACACACACACACACACACACACACACACACACTAGAGACTGTGATGTCGTTTTTAATGGATTTTGTAAAATGTACTGCAGTCAATAGAGGCTTGGGGAAAGCACGGCCAGTTGATAGCGAGCATTTGTGGCAGCTTAATAGGCAAGTGTGATAAAAGGAAGAATAACTTCACTCGCAGAGCAACTTTCTAACTGCCCAAACACAATTAACTGTCAGTAAGGATTGGCTTTCTTCACTTATTCTGCCTTGCCCTAATCTGCAGCCAATCGCCAGCTCAATATTATCCATTATGCATTGAGTGGCGTCCTCAACATTACATTGTGTGAACACTAAATCCTTTTCCATCCATCTCTGACGTTCATGACCTTGCATTACCTAACCCTGAATCCATTTCTTTCAAATGCACATCGGGTAAACCCTGCGTCTGAGGATGTCTGTTTGACAGAACTTGAAGAATAGGGGAACACAGACTTGAGTATAAAAGGGAGATGAGATGGAGGTGACAGAAGGAGAGGAAAAGGAGAGGTGAGACCATGAGGAAGATGCAAAAAGCTCCTATAAAGAAAAAGTGAAACTGCACGGAAAAGTAGAAGAGAAGGTGAAGAGGTACAGATGCCTTTACATGCAGATGCTCTTTGTCTTGGATAGAATGAAGAGAGGGCCAAAATACCCCCTGACGTCCTCCATGGACTCCATCCAGGAAGTCTTCCGCTTCCGGTGTGGGAAGATGGCGGCGCGAATTCACATTTGCAGCGGCCTCACCCAGCACTGGTGTGGGGAGATGGTGGAACAAACTTGCATTTGTGACGGCCTCGCCCAGTGCCGTCCATGCGGTGTCTTTGTCCATGTTTGCGTCTAGGTTTTGTCTTCGTTTGACGGCTCGGAGGGCTGCTGCTTGATCGGCTGGGAGAGCTTGGTCTGCCGTGTCTTTTGGGCCCAGGGACCGCGACCCTGACCAGAGCTGTGCCCGAGGAGGTAACACCAGGGGTGGTCTGACAGGTCACGGAAGCGGGGAAGGCTAAGCTAACTACTAGCCCATGCAGTCCGGCAGTTCCGATAACACCGAGGGTGGTCTGGCGGCGGCCTCGCCTAGCGTTGACTGTGTTTTTGGTGTTGTCGTGTGGAGGTGCGTTGAAGGTGTCTGGCTGAGAGAGCTGGTGTTGGATCGGCTGGGAGAGCTTGGTCTGCTGCATCAAGTGGGCCCAGGGACCACGGCCCTGCCAGAGCTGCGCCCGAGGAGGAAACACCGAGGGCGGTGTGACAGGACACGGAGGCGGGGCAGGCTAAGCTAACTGCTACCCCAGCAGTCCGGCAGTTCCGACAGTCATCCTGGCTGGCGTTCGTTCTCTTGGACAGTGGAATTTTTGGACTGTGTTGCACTGAGTGGGACTGTGTTGTTAACTTTGTGGGTTTTTCTTTTTTTTTGCTTTGTTCTCTCTGTTTTTTATGTTTTTGGCGGTGTAATTTTCGGGAATTTTGGATGTGTTTTTGTCTTTTGTGTCACACTGCTGTGGGCTGGGGGGAAAAGGAATTTCGTTTCTTTTGTGTATGCAAGTACATGAAAGAAATGACAATAAATTGTTCCCGATCCCTGTTCCTGATTTGTCCTGTGAGGACTTGATTACATTTGGGTACCTTTTACTCTCAACAACAAGTGATAAGAATCTGGTGACTGTATAGGCTTGATAAGAAGCTGGTGTTGCTGCCGGGGTGTCATGTAACCAAGGCCGCACGTGTGTCTTTGTGTGTACATGCACGTGACTCCTTGTGTGATATTCTAGGTTTGTGCGAGGTTACGTGTGTGCATATGCATCCATGCACCGAGTCCAAGTTGAAAATACACTTCTTTTCACCACTACTATTTTTTAACTCAACAAGTCATCAATCATCTAAATGATGCCGTCTCACCCGGCATGGACTCCCGGACTCTGAGTGATGGATGACTGACAGCTGATGAGTACCTGAGGGGGGAGTTTCTAGTCCTTGGGGCAAATCTCTCTGGGGCTCTCATCTTGTGGTTCAGACGGCGAGGCAACTGAGATTAATACGAAAGGAACAGAAGAAATAAATAATGATAAAAAAGAATTCACAATAAATAAATCAGAATCAACTGCCAACGCTATCCATCACATCTTATACTCTGCTTCTTGACCACTGGCATTTGTGACCACAAGTTGACTGGTTTAATATTGGGAAACTACAATTGGGGAGTAAAAGGGGAAAAAAACAAAAACAAACTAGGAAGCTGGTAAAAAGAGTAAGTAAAAGCAAATGCAGGATGATTTACAGAGGTGGCTGTACGGGTTAAGAGTCCAGTGGTGCCATGAAAATCTTAAAAAAAAAGAAAAAGAAAAAAAGACTAACATCTCAAAAGTTCTGGTACTGAGAGGCCAGACTGAGAATAAGAGGATGTTAGTTGACTGCTGTCAAGTGCACAAACCGAACAAGGAGGCACAGCGAGGCTCGACTTGTACCTCACCGTCCATGTCTGGTGTGAAGAAAGAGAGAAAGAATGTCAGAAAGAAGAAAGAACATTTCAAGTGCTCGCAGTCTGAACATACAGGAGTCCATCAAACCTGGCAACACAGGCTAATAACAATGAGAAGTGGGTTGTTGTGAAGTGTCTAGTGTGTTGGTGTAGTGTTCTGTGTCTGTCACGTCTCACTCTCAACCTTCACCGCTGGCTAGCAGAAATGTGAACAGGAGAGCCGAGCACGGAAGTCTCTCCCGGCCATTACATAGCCTCTCCAACAGCAAGCCCTATGTAGCGCCTCCTCGTGGCGACACATGGTAACTGGGTACATCTTGGACCCTGGCTGAACTACAAGGGACTCGGGGGAGGTCTGGCCCCTAGACGTGCGGTACGCAGGCCTACCGATTTGTGGATACTCCCTGATGACCATGAACCAGCCCCCAGCTATGGGTCAAATGGTGCCGCTGCCCCTCGTGGATACCTTGGGAGAGGACTAGGCCACGGGAGTAAACCCCTACACAAAATCAACATCTACAGTGCTGTTGGTTTTTGGTTTTCTTGCCCGTTTGTATGTGTTTAAGTGGGTGAGTACTGCTGGCGTCGTGTGGGGCTGCCGCTTCTCCCTCTCGTAGCCCCCCTTCCCATCCACCCCGGTATGTCTGTGTTGTGTTTATCTGTTGTCTTGTTTCACCCTGTTTATTGTAAAGCGACTTTTAGTGTTAGAAAAGCGCTGTATAAGATTGGCTAGAAGAACCCCGCTACAAAGTAGCGGTTTGGTTATCCACCCGTCTAAATCGCCCTCCTCTTCATCCTGCCAGCTAACCGCCTTCCCCCTGCCCCTAAACCCCCCCCCCCACTCCAACTCCCTCCCCCCAAATGCTGAGAATCATCTGAAATGCCGAGAAAAGTGGTTTTTAGCCATTTTTAGAAAATGCATATTTTGCATAATTATGCATAATTATTATAATTATATTTTAATTTTCTGGTCCTCTCTGGAACAATACCTACCACCTCCAAAAAAAAAATTAGGATCATAAGTGCATTTTTACAAAAATGCATACATTTTGCATAATGCCAAAACATTTCTAAGTCCCAGAAAAAACAATTTATAAAGGTGAAAAAAAATCAAATATGTTCAGAATCATCTGAAATGCCGAGAAAGGTGGTTTTTAGCCATTTTTAGAAAAACGCATATTTTGCATATTTATGCATAATTTTAATTTTTTGGGATTTCCCCCCTTACTCTCTGAGACAATACCTACCACCTCCAAAAAGAATTAGGATCGTAAGTGCTTTAGTTTTCGGTCCCGCTATCTACACTAACACACACACACACACACACACACACACATTCCTAAAATATATGAGTAGATTTATTATTACTAATAGTTTGTCCATTTCCCGGCCTAATTTTCAGAGAGGTTCATTTGGGCACACGTTGGGAGGATAAAACCTCCACCTCATTCATTCATTCATTCATATTCATCCGCTTCTCCGGGGTTGGGCAGCAAGCTAAGTAGGGCACTCCAGACGTCCCTCTCCCCAGCAACGCCCCCCAGCTCCTCCTGGGGGATCCCAAGGCGTTCCCAGGCCAGATTGGACATGTAGTCCCTCCAGCGAGTTCTGGGTCTACCCCGGGGTCTCCCCCCAGTTGGCCGTGCCCAGTAAACCTCCAAAGGAAGGCGCCCAGGAGGCATCCTAATCAGATACCCGAACCACCTCAACTGGCTCCTTCTGACGTGAAGGAGCAGCATCTCTACTCCGACCTCCCTCCAGATGTCTGAGCTCCTCACCCTGTCTCTAAGGCTGACCCCAGACACCCTAAGGAGGAAACTCATTTCAGCCACTTGTATCCACGATCTCACCCTTTCGGTCACTACCCAAAGGTCATGACCATAGGTGAGGGTTGGAATGAAGACTGACTGGTAAACTGAGAGCTTTGCCTTCCGGCTCAGCTCCCTCTTCACCACAACGGTCCGGTACAACGTCCACATCACTGCTGATGCTGCACCAATCCGCCTGTCAATCTCCCGCTCCATCCTACCCTCACTCGTGAACAAGACCCTCCACCTTTAAAGAATAACTGTGTTTTTTTACAACTTGGGTCTTATTTTTGTCTTTTTTTCTCATGGTGCATATCCGTTATTGTCATTTTACTAATTAATCGGCTTAATTTTTGAGATTTTGGACACGGGACCGCCGCTGGACTCGGCTGTACAACGCCGCTTTTGGTGCCACGGAATAAAGGTGTCAGACATGTTTCATCAGGTCCAAATTCACCCAATTATTAAAAACAGATATTTGGGGTGAAAACAACAGTAAAAGTTAAAAGTTATTACTCATGATAACTATGTTTTTGAAAACAACAGTGTACACATACATCTGTGTAAACATTGTAGTTACAACCAGATAAAAAGTACATTCAGTGACAGGGAAAACCTTCAATAAAGTCCATCAAAGGACTTTATTATTATTTATTATTAGTATTTGTGAAAGGACATGAAAGAAGTCCATGCATAGTCTTTCTCTTTTCTTAAGCCTTGGGGGGGGGGGGGGTTCTGCATACGTTCAAGACTAAGATTGGACATGTGTGGAGGAGAGATGCTGGGTATACTGGGAGAAGGATGCTGAATATGGAGCTGCCAGGGAAGAGGAGAAGAGGAAGGCCAAAGAGGAGGTTTATGGATGTGGTGAGGGAGGACATGCAGGTGGCTGGTGTGACAGAGGAAGATGCAGAAGACAGGAAGAGATGGAGACGGATGATACGCTGTGGCGCCCCCTAACGGGAGCAGCCGAAAGTAGTAGTAGTAGTAGTAGTAGTAGTGTTTATACTGTACACCTGTTCCACCCATCCATCCATCCATTATCCAAACTGCTTATCCTGCTCTCAGGGTCACGGGGATGCTGGAGCCTATCCCAGCAGTCATTGGGCGGCAGGCGGGGAGACACCCTGGACAGGCCACCAGGCCATCACACAGGGCACACGCACACACACACACGCACACACACACGCACACACACACACACACGTTCACACCTAGGGACAATGTAGTACGGCTGATTCACCTGACCTGCATGTCTTTGGACTGTGGGAGGAAACCAGAGCACCTGGAGGAAACCCACGCAGACACGGGGAGAACATGCAAACTCCACCCAGAGGACGACCCGGGACGACCCCCAAGGTTGGACTACCCCGGGGCTCGAACCCAGAACCTTCTTGCTGCGAGGCGATCGCGCTACCCACTGCGCCACCCACACCTGCTCCAGTGATTAATCAATTAGTGATTAACTAGTAATTGTTCCAGTGACTTGAAGGTCAGAAAATGAATTTTAAAAAAGGTTATTACTCGAAATGTCAAATATTATCAATGGCTGATCATACTGCTGAGCCACTTCCTGGTTGACTTTGCAGGAATGGGCGGTCTGTACTAACCGTCGGTGGAAGTAACCATGTCTAAATTACCCAGCCAGCACCACAGACACGTCATAGAGGATGGGAAATAATATGCACAGTCTAACTGAGACAGTATAGGGCTTTTATAGTTGTTGTTGTTGTTTAAAGGACGGGTTTAAGATTCGTGGTCAGTTTCCCTGCGAGATGCCACTGTAAAGCTGAGTCCAAAAGATGCAAAACTAAGCCGGCGAGTGAAACGACAAGACCCATATGCATGACGGCAAAAGCGATGAGAGTAAGACCCGGGCCGTAAAAAGAGAGACATTTATCCTCTAATACTGTAAAAACAGATACCTTAATATCACACCTAATCTGAGCTGCTACCTTCCCCAAATTACACCCTTCAGCCGGTGTGGAAGAGCGCCGGGGTTTTCGAGGACAAACCCCCCGAGCCCCGGTGCAGAATTAACTCGGCCTGACACCGTCTTCATAAGGACTCCGTACAGCATCTTGCACAGTCGGTCTGACTCGTGCTCAGATGGAGGATACCGTCACCTCCTATCACACTCCCAGTCAGTCGATTCGGGGGAAGAGACAAAACGTCCTCGAATCCAGTCAATCACAACGTAAACAGAGCCGGCGGTGCGGCGGCGGCCCTCCGACGGTGGGTGGCACACTTCAGTCACGGATGGCCGGTTTAATTTCACACAAGCGGCTCCGGATACCCGGCACCACCGGTGTGTTTCTTCTCCCGCAGCACCAATCTACCGAGCGTCACAGACACCTTGACCCTTTCCTTTATTAAGAGCTCGGGCGAGTGTGAGAGGGGGGGCAGTATTTCTTCGAGTTGGCAGGCCCGGTCAATAGAGAGGAGGTAATAACAACAAAAAAAAAGAAAGAAAGAAAGACAGAAAGAAAGAAAAGAGTTTGAGAGAAAGAGTGAGCACACGGAGTGAGTTAGATGGAGCAGAGTCGAGTAGCGGCAGGTGGAGGGGCCGAGCAGTGAAAAGGCTTTCTGTCTGACAGGTTATTGATCTGTTCACACTTCCCAAAAGGATCGAGGAACACTCTTTTGAGGGAGAGAAGAAGGCAAACTCCCTCATGCAACCCCTCTCTATCCTGTCCCCCCCCCCCCTTTCCCCATCGCTCCTGCCGGCCCCTCCCCCGAACACTTGACATCATGTGAAAACTCGATGTCATTTGAGATAGTTGGAAAAGCGCAGATCAACGAGACGAGGGAGGATTTCCCTTTGAAAAAGACTCGGCACCACGAGGATGTACAGTCAGTCTGCTGGCACGTCTTTGTAGTGCTCTCTATCTCGCAGATGGAGCGCCGCAGCTGACATGATAAGATTCTGGGGGTGTCAGCCGTTTCCAGTTAGCTGAGTGGAACCGGATTCTAATTTCGCTCGGAAAAAAAACCCAAAAAACAGATCTCCATTGTAGGCGACGATAGCAAATAAAGCGCCCCCCCCGCTACATACACCACTCAGTACACACATGTGATGTTGGGCATATCAAGAATCAGGCCATATTCCAAATACAAAATACGATTTGGTATACCTCCTAATAAACCAGTGAATGAAAAAAGACGTCGATCACCATCTTATATAGGTTTCCCCCAGGGCCTCTTTTCACCAGATATAAGATTACAGCTCTCCTTCCTTTCCTCCTTTCTTTTCATGGACAACTTCTGTGTGGGAAGACGGCGGAGCGAACTCACGTTTGCAGTGGCCTCACCCGCCATCGTCCTTCTCATTGTCCGTGTCTACGTCTAAGTTTGTGTCATCGTGCGACTTTTTATTTTGACCTTCGATTTTATTTTACTTTTTCGTTCAATGGCTGGGAGAGGTGGCGTTGGATCGGCCGAGAGAGCTTGGTCTGCCGCGTCCTGTGGGCCCAGGGACCACGGCCCTGCTCCGAGCTGTGCCCGAGACCTAGATAGCGAAGAATCTTTGGCCCGAATATGGCCCACATCTGCATTTATCTTACGGCCCACATTTGGCCTTGAATGACGGCGTTGACTCAGGGTGAGTGTGGCTGCCTCAACTCGGCCACACTTGGGCCACATCTGGCCCACATAGTATGTGCTGTAACCCAAGTCAAGCCCGGTTCATTACATTTGGGCCACGTCTGGCCCGCACAACAGTTGCCAGTGCCATAACTGAGTCGTAAGTACCAAAAGTGCCCCAGATTAGGCCCAAATGCGTCTGCTATCTGGGGAGGGAACACCGAGGCGGTCTGGCGGCGGCCTTGCCTAGCGTCGACTGTGCAGTGTTTTTGTCCACGTATGTGTCGTCATGTGGAGTGCGGAGGAGGCATGTCGAGGGTGTCTGGCTGGGACAGCTAGCGTTGGATCGAGCCTGGTCTGCTGCATCTGGGGGGTCCAAGGACCACGGCCCTGCCTGGAGCTGCACCCGAAGAGGAAGCACCGAGGGCAGGATGCGGAAGCGGGGCAGGCTAAGCTAACTGCTAGCCCATGCAGACCAGCAGTTCCGACAGTCGTCCTGGCTGGCGTTCCTTCTCTGGGCAGTGGAAGTTTTGGACTGTGTTGCACTGAATGGCCTGTGTTGTTAACGGTTTGTGTTTATTTTTTTCCTTTGTTCTCCGTTTTTGGTGGACGTGTGTTTTTATCTTTTGTTTTGCACTGCTGCGGGCTAGGTAACACAACATGTAGTTTCTTTTGCTTACTCTGAAATTAAACAAGCATGCATTGCTTAAGGAAGGAGAATGTGAGCAAGGTATTGCTCACTGTAGATTTTTTTTTTTAACAGGGGCAGCGGGGTGGGGGTGGGGGGGTCATTAAGCATGCAGCCAATTATTGGAAAAGAAATGCTGGAGGGGGAGAATGAAATGCATCCATGCTCCGTCACCTGTAATACAGGAGAAAACTAAACGGTGTGTTTCTATGGCTGGACATTTTGTATCAATAATGGACCTATGATAGCTTCTTTTTTTCACTATTCAACCCTTTTAGTCCATATGCACAGTCATTAGAAAACGATAGCCTTGTCAGATGAATGAAATACATGAAATATTATAGAGAGCACTTTTTTCCCTCTGCTC
>NC_079218.1:10318021-10353856 GCF_029633865.1 Lampris incognitus
TCTCTTCCTGTCCTCTGCATCTTCCTCTGTCACACCAGCCACCTGCATGTCCTCCCTCACCACATCCATAAACCTCCTCTTTGGCCTTCCTCTTCTCCTCTTCCCTGGCAGCTCCATGTTCAGCATCCTTCTCCCAATATACCCAGCATCTCTCCTCCACACATGTCCAAACCATCTCCATCTTGCCTCTCTTGCTTTGTCTCCAAACCGTCCAACCTGAGCGGTCCCTCTAATATACTCCTTCCTAATCCTGTCCTTCTTCGTCACTCCCGGTGAAAATCTTAGCATCTTCATCTCTGCCACCTCCAGCTCCACCTCCTGTCTTTTCGTCATTGCCACCGTCTCCAAACCATATATCATAGCTGGTCTCACAACCATTTGGTAGACCTTCCCTTTAACTCTTGCTGGTACCCTTCTGTCACAAATCACTCCTGACACTCTTCTCCACCCACTCCACCCTTGCCTGCACTCTCTTCTTCACCTCTCTTCTGCACTCCCCGTTACTTTGTACAGTTGACCCCAAGTACATAAACTCATATGCCTTTGTCACCTCTACTCCTTGCATCCTCACCATTCTGCTGTCCTCCCTCTCATTCACGCATAGGTATTCCGTCTTGCTCTTTCCAGTTTTGTCATTTTCCAGGTGTTTTCCATGACTGCAAAATAACGATTGGGAACCTTAACCTGTGGATGGGGTTGCATTAGTAAATCATCCATCCAGCCATCCATTATCCAAACCACTTACCTGCTCTCAGGGTTGAGGGGATGCTGGAGCCAGTCCTTGGGCGGCAGGTGGTGAGACACCCTGGACAGGCCCCCCCACCCCACATTCATACCTAGGGATAATTTAGTACGGCCGATTCCTCCCGCAGGAAACCGGAGCACCCGGAGGAAACCCACACAGACACTGGGAGAACATGCAAACTCCACACAAAGGACGACCCGGGACGACCCCCAAGGTTGGACTGACCCGGGGTTCGAACCCAGGACCTTCTTGCAGTGAGACGACCGCGCTAACCACTGTGCCACCGTGCCGCCGTAGCTTGCAATAAATCATATTTCGGCAAAAAGTGTACAGAATGAGACAGCTTAGGTTTAGATTCTGGGTTCCTTTCCAGCTCATCTGTGAGTAGTTTGCATGTCCTCGCCATGTTTGCATGGGTTTCTGCCCACAGTCCAAAGACATGCATGTTAGGAGGACTGGAGCCTGTAATTTTTCCATAGGTGTGAGTGGTGTGTGTGTGTGACTGTGTCCTGTGATGCACTGATGACCTGTCCAGGGTCCAACCAGTGCATGCTGGGATGGAATTCAACCCCTCATGACACCAAATTGGATTAAGCAGACATAAATAATGGATGGATCATGGTGTACCGTATAGGTGAGTCATTTGACCACATACACTACCGTTCAAAAGTTTGGGATCACCCAAACAATTTTGTGTTTTCCATGAAAAGTCACACTTATTCACCACCATATGTTGTGAAATGAATAGAAAATAGAGTCAAGACATTGACAAGGTTAGAAATAATGATTTGTATTTGAAATAAGATTTTTTTTACATCAAACTTTGCTTTCGTCAAAGAATCCTCCATTTGCAGCAATTACAGCATTGCAGACCTTTGGCATTCTAGCTGTTAATTTGTTGAGGCAATCTGGAGAAATTGCACCCCACGCTTCCAGAAGCAGCTCCCACTAGTTGGATTGGTTGGATGGGCACTTCTTTGAGCAGATTGAGTTTCTGGAGCATCACATTTGTGGGGTCAATTAAACGCTCAAAATGGCCAGAAAAAGAGAACTTTCATCTGAAACTCGACAGTCTATTCTTGTTCTTAGAAATGAAGGCTATTCCATGCGAGAAATTGCTAAGAAATTGAAGATTTCCTACACCGGTGTGTACTACTCCCTTCAGAGGACAGCACAAACAGGCTCTAACAGGTACTATTTAATGAAGATGCCAGTTGGGGACCTGTGAGGCGTCTGTTTCTCAAACTAGAGACTCTAATGTACTTATCTTCTTGCTCAGTTGTGCAACGCGGCCTCCCACTTCTTTTTCTACTCTGGTTAGAGCCTGTTTGTGCTGTCCTCTGAAGGGAGTAGTACACACCGGTGTAGGAAATCTTCAATTTCTTAGCAATTTCTCGCATGGAATAGCCTTCATTTCTAAGAACAAGAATAGACTGTCGAGTTTCAGATGAAAGTTCTCTTTTTCTGGCCATTTTGAGCGTTTAATTGACCCCACAAATGTGATGCTCCAGAAACTCAATCTGCTCAAAGAAGTGCCCATCCAACCAATCCAACTTGTGGGAGCTGCTTCTGGAAGCGTGGGGTGCAATTTCTCCAGATTACCTCAACAAATTAACAGCTAGAATGCCAAAGGTCTGCAATGCTGTAATTGCTGCAAATGGAGGATTCTTTGACGAAAGCAAAGTTTGATGTAAAAAAAATCTTATTTCAAATACAAATCATTATTTCTAACCTTGTCAATGTCTTGACTCTATTTTCTATTCATTTCACAACATATGGTGGTGAATAAGTGTGACTTTTCATGGAAAACACAAAATTGTTTGGGTGATCCCAAACTTTTGAACGGTAGTGTATATATGCTAGAATATAATCAGTCTCCTCAAACTAGAGCTTTGTGCAGCAGAATGTGCAGAAGCACATGCACACAGATAAGCACACACACACAAACACAATTCTTTCCACATCCCAATAACATGTCCTTGCCCAACTCATTGCACAACTTATCCATAATCAAAACTGACAAATTTTGCCTCGCCCTCCCTCCTCCATACTATCCCCCTATTCTACCTTCCTACCTTATCCTCTCACATCCCAAAATACTAGGCTGCTGAACAGTGTACTCTGCCTGTAAGCCCTAGGCCAATTAGTGTGGTGGAACAGCATTGTTTTCTGGCTGTCATGGTGGGTTTCTCCTGCCTGCTCCCTGTTTGTGGCACCGCAGACTGCCGCTTGTTCTGGGCCACAGGCAGTACCGAGTGTCAGAATGTGTGTGTGTGTGTGTGTGTGTGTGCACACGTGTGTACGGGGGGTGGGGGGGAAGAGGAAGCACAGCAGAGGAGGATGATGAGGAGGAAGGAGAGAGGGAGAGAGAAGTTTCCTTGCTTATGACACTTAGAAGCAGGAAGAGACATCCTGTGCGAGGATGCACAGCCGCTTAAACGATAATTCCAGTCTTATTTTTGCAGTTTTTGCATCCTGCATATTGCTAATGATATCCTCTTAATCACCAGCTTCACTGTAGGGATTCTGATCACGGGACTGCCACTGGACTCAGCTCTACAATGGCGTCTTATGGGGCAACTGAGCACCACCGTCAGAAATGTTGCAACAAGTCTAATTTAAACAAATTATCTAAACTAGATAATTGGAAGTGAAAACTAAATTGCAAATTAAAAGTTGTTACCTAAAATGTCAAACATTATCAATGGTGGATGAAATTGCTGATCTACTTCCTGGTTCAACCTGCAGGAATGAGCGGCCAATACTTACCGTAGGTCGTAGGAACCATCCATAAACTAGCCGGCCAGCACAATAGAGAAGTCCTAGACAATGGACAGTCATGGACAGTCTGACTGAGATACCTAGGGGGGGTTTGTTGTTGCTGGTTAAAGGACAGGCTTAAGGCCTTGTGTTCAGTTGCCCGATGCCGTTGTAGAGCCGAGTCCAGCGGCGGCCCTGCTTCCAAAATCTCCAAAATGAAGCCAGTGAGTAAAATCATATTATAACCAATGACTATTGCGATGTAAGGAGGTGTGGGAAGATGGCGGCAGGAACTCACGTTTGTGGCGGCCTCACCCTGTACTGACTATGCAGTGTCTTTGTCCACGTCTACGTCTAAGTTTGTGTCACCGTGCGAAGTTTTTATTTTGATTGTCGATTTTTTTTCCCCGATGAATGGCTAGGAGAGCTGGCATTGGATCGGCCGAGAGATTTTGGTCTGCCGCGCCATGTGGGCCCAGGGACCACGGCCTTGCCCGGTGCCCTAGAGGAAACACCGAGGCGGTCTGGCGGCAGCCTCGCCTAGCGTCGACTGTGTGTGTGTTTTTGTCTGCGTTTGTGTCATTGTGCGGGGGAGGTGTGTTGAAGGTGTCTGGCCGGGAGAGCTGGCGTTGGATCGGCTGAGGGAGCTTGGTCTGCTGCGTCCGGTGGGCACAGGGACCACGGCCCTGCTTGGAGCTGCACCCGAAGAGGAAACACCGAGGGCGGTCTGACAGGACGCAGAAGCAGTACAGGCTAAGCTAACTGCTAGCCCATGCAGACAGGCAGGTCCGACAGTCATCCTGGCTGGAGCTCGTTCTCTGGACAGAGGACTTTTTTGGCCTGTGTTGCACTGAGTGGACTGTGTTGTTAACCGTTTGTTTTTTTGTTGCTTTGTTCCATCTGTTTTTGCGTGTTTTTGGTGATGTCATTTTCAGGAAATTTTGGATGTGTTTTTGTCTTTTGTGTTGCTCTGCTGTGGGCTGGGAGAAACGAAATTTCGTGTCTTTGCGTACACAAGTACATGTAAGAAATGACAATAAGTTGTTTCTGATTCCTGAATATACGCAACGTCAAAACTACGAAAATAAGACGCAGGTTGTGAAAAAAAAATGGAGGGATCCTGTCAGGTTGCACCACTGCTTAAAGTCACCACGTCACACTTTTTGTCTGTCTGTTTTGATGCTATCGTAGTAATGTTATGATGAGACTGGAGAGAGAGAGAGAGAGAGAGAGACAGAAGAGGCAGTTTGGGGTTTAAGACAAAGGATACTTCCCGGGTGCGGGGGCTGCCACACAGTAGTTTGTGTAGCTGTTATTCGGGTGGAAGTTGAAGACAAACACCAGGCCGGCCCGGCTGAACACTATCACTTTGTCCTCCTCGTTAGCGTCTGTCACCACGGCCTGGGAGGAAGAAGGAGCAGAATTGTGAAGGTTTAACAAGTATTTAGTCACCAGTTCAGCCCCCCGTTTTGCCTCAAATATTCACTTTACTGTTTCTATTTCCAGCTTGCTTCATTATCCCTCTTTTTCTGTCTCTCTCTGTCCCTCCCTTCGTTACCACTTGCCAGACTAAAAATCACTGGTGTGAGATGAGCTAATGAAGAGAGGGAGAAGAGGGAAAGAGATGAAGGTCGTCGGGAGCAGAGTCTTTTTATGACTCACAGCTCCCCCCCCCCCCCCCACAGACACACACAGTGCATCAGATCACGATGGAGAACACTCACATTCAATTTCGCCCTGACGGCAAATCTCTCGTGACCATGATGATCTGCTTTAAAAACAAGTTGTATGTACAAAGACGAGGCTACTGCAGTTGAACAAAAATCAATATACTGCAGCTGTATGGAATGGACAGCGGGCTAGAATAATTCTTTTATCATTTACTGATGCCGTAAATACGAAATAATAAATCTACTGTATGTATTTAGTGAGGATGACACTTGCAGACCTTTTATGAAACATCTGAAGTAAAAAAGGGAGCCACTATAAACACCTTTCTTCGCATCAGCCGATGAAGCCTGAGGCTCGGACCGTGGATAATTCTTTGCCATATAAAATATCTTTATGAGAACTGGGAGATAATTTCATTCCAGATTAACGGAGGGAATGCTGTTTTGGAATGACAAGCTGTGAGCCTGTAGGATGTTTGGTCTCCTCCGTGACTCCTACCAGGGGTTTGATTGGTAATCTCGTTAAGTCTCATCTGTTTTTTGCTCCGACATAATAATACTTAAGGTTGCTGTATTCCTAAGTGTTATTAGAGTCGGACCAAAATCAGTTATCAGTTTTAACTTTTCAGGACTAAAAACTTCGAACATAAACATCATAAAATACTCAGAAACATTTTTTTTAAATTTGTAAATGACTAAAATTGTGTTTTTTTTAAATACCTTAATCCACAACTGTTCTCAAGAACTGTGGGGGCGTGGTCTGGTCATCATTGATATTCAAGAGCTGGCCTTTGAGTGACAAGTACAAGCAAGGGTCGGTGGTAAAGGTGGGCGGGATTTCATATTTGATGATTTGATCTGATTGGCTGGATGTAAATGAGCGTGTGTGATGACATCATCAGTATCAGAAAAAAATTACCAGCCAAGAGAAGCTGAATTGCAAAGGGCTCTTTTAAAGAGAAAAATACAAATACTGAATTCTGCATTTCATCCTTATATTTTTTTTTTCAGCAGAAAGAAACGGTATACAATGCAAGACAATTATAATCATCAGTGATGATAGAAGATATTAGCGTTTCAATTTCAGTCCAACTTTTTAAGAACCCTCTACTGACCATTCCCTCCCCATTTTATCGTCACGCAGGAAATCTTTGATATTACTCGGCTGATTCCTGTGGAAACTGGGTTGAGAAGTCGCTACTGACGATGATTATCAACCATCAGAAAACTACTGTCTAATCATATGTGTACTACATCACACAGTGAAAAAGACAAGCTTATCTAGGTATGTTATCTTGTTTTAAGTGTTATTATGCCCATTTAATGACATTCTTAGTAAAAAAAAAAATTAAAAAATTAAAAAGAATTCCTACCTGCCAGTGGCAGATAATACTGCTTATTTCAACAAAATATTCTTGTTTCATGATTATTACACTTTTGATTGGGAATTTTAACTAAACTGGGAAGGAAATCATAAAACAAGAGACTTGATTTGAGATAATCCTTATTTTGTAGAGTAAATGCCTGAAAACAAGTTCTATTGTCATGAAACAAGGGCAATCTCTTGAAACAAGCAATATTATCTGCCAGTGGGGGGAAAGGGAAAGTCTGTGATGCTGTGTGTGGATGTGCAGCAGCGACCGCCATGGGAAAAGGTGGCAGCTCTCTCTCTGTGGACAAAAGGGCTGTGGGCCAAGTTAAACACTCTGAGGCTGCTAGATGGGGTCCTCCAATGAGCCTGAGTGGAACCAGCAGCTAAGCAGAAGAGGTGGCAAGTGGTGGTGCCCAGAGCAATGCAGGAGGCAGTTTTCAAAGCCATGCATGGTTCTGTAGGCTCGGGTCACTTTGGGGTGATGAAGACGCTCCGCCGGCTGCGTCAAGCGTTCTACTGGGGACGTCTGAGGAGGGATGCTGAGGACTTTTGCAGGCGCTGCGACCTCTGCACGGCTCGTAAAGGGCCACAGGGCCAGTCAAGGGCTGAGCTACAGCAGTTTCCAGTGGGGGAGCTCATGCATCGGAGGATGTTGACATTGTGGGGCCATTCCTATGCACAGCACGGGGAACCGCTTCATACTCACTGCTGTCGACTACTTCACTAAATGGCCGGAGGCCTCTGCACTGCTGGACCAGGGGGCCGAGACCATCGTTAATGTCCTGGTTGAGGGAATGTTCAGCAGGCTGGGGGTCTCGGGTCCATCCATGACTAGACCAAGCTAGACCAAGCTGGTCTAGTCAGAAAGGCACGAACTGAGGAAGCCTCTTGGATGAGAGGCGAAATGTCTTCACGGATATATACCAAGTCCAGTCGCACTTGATTCAACTCCTTTGGAGAGAGAGATGACCTGTGAGTTGGGTTTAATGGCGGTCTGTACGGCGTGGCTATGGCCAACAACAGCCGTGAATAAAAGCGACGCTCAGTTGTTACGTTTCGAAGTGTGTGTTGCTTAATAGCGGTGGACGCAACAGTATGTTTAAAATGTCTTACCAACTCGCACAACCTCTCCTCAAAGAGTTCCGCCACATTTGAAACGTCTTTGTCGTGTCTCGCTGGTACTATTAGCTACACTGCCCCCACGATTTCCGGTGGCATCGCTCCGTTTCGTCCGTATCTGTAAGCTTTCAGAAAACATGCACAAATACGGAAGAAATGAACGCAGCGCACGGGCAGAAGGCTCCGTCCGTTTCCGTATACGTAATTAACGCTGAGCATAAATGAGGCCTTAGGAGGTTCAGCAGCACCAACACTCGCCAACTGCAACTCCTCTAAAGGTATGCCGTATGATGCCAGCCTCGACTTTCATGATTATTACGCAAAGTGTTGAAGGATTTTTGGGTCTGTCTGAATTTATTTGGTGAGAGTGGAGTATGTAGTCTATTTCAATGATGCTCTAATGACGAGCACAGTGTGTGTGTGTGTATGTGTGTGCGTGAAAGAGAGGCTTTGCAGCACGTTTTGAAATCGGAACTGGGTTAGTGTGTTGGTTGTTGACATCAAACTCATATTACACTGGTCAACACAATTTTTCTTGCATGGGGTTTTTCAACGGATTCTAGCTAACTTCTGGGTGCTGAATCCAAATCTGGCATTAGTTTTTGCCTATCACATCAGGTTTTTGAACTATGAAAAATCATTATTTTTGAGAAAACAGCAATTTTTCACTCGAAGTTAAAAAAAACACTGTTGCATTAGAAGATCGATAGATGCAAAAATGATTACAATGAATAAATAAACACTCAGCCTAGCATGAAATTACTTAGGAAATGAATAAGGGTCATTTTTATCCCCACCAAGACTGCCAGACTAGATGGTCAACTTTTGTAAAATCCTGAATAAGGAGCATACAGATAGCACAAAAACTTGATGTGATGGAGCAAATCTGAGCTCAGATTTGGATTCAGCAGCCCAAAAATTAGCCAAAAACAGTTTCCAAAGTCCATGCAAGAAAAAAAAAACTATATTTTTGTAGACCAGTGTTATCAAGCATTTACATCGTAGATTGAGTTCTTGAACAGCAGTTTGTGACCGCCCGTGCTTCTCTAAGGCGCCCCGATTAGATTTGTTGCAACGCCGACTCTGCCTGTAAGATCTTCATGTTGAATTCTCGGAGAACTTTTGCCCCGCATATAACTTAATCACAGGCTTCTGTTGTTGACCGAAGCTATGTGACGCTAGATAGCTTTCATATAATTTGAAGATAGGATGCTTACTTTTTCTCAAAGCAACTCCATAAGCGTCTCAATCAAAACGGATGGTGTAACCTCATCCGTCAGCTTAGCCTTCAACAGAAAGAAAGGGGTTATGTAAATTTCCATGGAAGTGAATGTTTCCTTGCACAGTTTTCTTCCGATGTGGGTGCAGCTTGCAGCTCTTGACTCTTTGCATTTAAAATTGAACTAAATTCCTCTGACAGTGATGCATTCAGGGGAAACTGTGTGTGTGGGTAAGCTTCAACGATTGCATCAACAAACAGGATTTGCAGGGCGCCTCCGTAGTCAAATGGTTACAGCGCAATACCACATGGTCACCATGTCTCCGGTTCGAATCCAGCCGGCAATCTTTGATGCATGTCGCCCCGTCTATTTAAACTGTCACTGTCAAACGAAGCAGAAATGCCAAAATATAATCTTAAAAAAACAAACAGGGTTTACAACAGCCAGATTTGAACGGTAACATTTCCTGAGTGTCATGCGTCGTTGACTCTCTAAATGTCGTCACTAAATAAAAGTCTTATAAACTTGAAAAAATATATTTTATTTTAGATTTGTTCACAGCGATTCACATCCCAAGAAATCGACTCGTGAAGACAATTTGGGTCCTTTTCTTCTTAATTTTTCTGCACTACTCATTGCTGAACAAATAACCCCCCCCCCGTTTTCTCCCCAATTTTACTCGGCCAATTACCCCAGTCTTCCAAGCCGTCCCAGTTGCTGCTTCACCTCCTCTGCCGATCCGGGGAGGGCTGCAGACTACCATGTCTCCTCAGATACATGTGGAGTCGCCAGTTCTTTCTTTTCACCTGACAGTGAGGAGTTTTGCCAGGGGGACGTAGCGCATGGGAGGATCACGCTATCCCCCCCCCCCAGTTCCTCCTCCCCCCTGAACAGGCACCCCGACTGGCCAGAGGAGGCGCTAGTGCAGTGACAAGGACACATACCCCCATCTCGCTTCTCAGCCGCAGACACGGCCAATTGTGTCTGTAGGGACGCCCGACCAAGCCGGGGGCAACACGGGGATTCGAACCGGCAATCCTCATGTTGGTAGACAACAGAATAGACCGCTATGCCACCCAGACACTCATAACTCATATTTTCAACCTTTTTATTTCTTCTGGTGTAGTTCGCAGAGTCTAGAAAACTGCTCATGTCACCCCCCTGCATAAGGGTGGAGAAAGGAATAATCCAAATAACTGTAGACCAATATCCAAATTGTCATGTTTAGCTACAGTGCTAGAGTCACATGTAAATTGTCAACTTAAGGAATTTCTCACCACAAACTCTGTTCTGAGCCCGCATCAATCTGGGTTCAGGCCTTTGCACAGCACTATTTCTGCCATCACTGGTTGTGAATATCACTGTCAATGCCTTGGATGAGAAAGAACATTGTGCTGCCATCTTTGTGGACCTCTCCAAGGCAATTGACAATGTCAAACATTCCTTGCTTTTACATATATTTTTAAAATTATTTTTTCCCCTTTTTCACCCAAATTGTACTTGGTCAATTACCCCACGTTTCTGAGCCGTCCCGGTCGCTGCTCCACCCCCTCTGCCGATCCAGGGAGGGCTGCAGACTACCACATGCCTCCTCCCATACATGTAGAGTCGCCAGCTGCTTCTTTTCACCTGACAGTAAGGAGTTTCGCCAGGGGGATGCAGTGCGTGGGGGGATCATGTTATCCCCCCCCCCCCCAAATAGGCGCCCGACCAACCAGAGGAGGCGCTAGTGCAGCGACCAGGACATATACCCACATCCAGCTTCCCGCAGACACGGCCAATTGTGTCTGTAGGGACGCCTGACCAAGCCGGAGGTAACACAGGGATTCAAACTGGGATCCCCGTGTTGGTAGGCAACGGAACAGACTGCTACGCTACCCGGAGGCCCCATATCCTTTTCCATATTTTAAGTAATGTTTGTTTTAGTTCAAGTTCATATGCATGGTTCCTGAATTACCTATCGGATCTGCAGCAGTCAGTGAACTTGGGCACGATTCGTTCAGAGTTTTTACTGATAACTAACCGGCAGCAAAAACAAGCGACAAAGCGACCGGAAGTAATTCATTTCCAATGGTCTTTGGGCTACACTGAGCGACATGGCGTGCAATTTCAACTTGACCCCCCCCCCCAAAAAAAGGCTGAGCAATATTCAACTTTATGCAAATGAGCAGCAACAGAGTCAAGTGACCGGACAGTCAGAGGGCAGATGTGTCCCTCTTATACGTATTCTTCTGCTGTGAAACGTTTTCTTAAAATTTAGCTCCTATATTAGCCTTTTAGTTCCCATTGTCGACACGCAGGACAAACTGATTGCAGCTGTTGCTGGCTTCCCTGTCACGATATGTTGAACGTGAACCTTTACAACTGTAAGTTGGACCGTTTGAAATGTTTTTAATTTGAAATGCACCAGGGTGTGACTTGATTCTTGATTCAAAAATGTAAGATGAAAGATATATTCGGAAGTTGCTGAGAATAGGATACCAATCAACATTGCACGAACATGCATAATCATGTGGTTGTTTTTTTTTTTTAAGTTAGATAGTTTCTGCGGGGAGGTAAAACTTGTCAGATTGGTCAGACTTATCACCAAATAATGGATTTCCACAGAAAAGCATATGTTGTTGAGATGGCGTGACATATGGCCCTAATAAGTGTGTGTGTGTCTATTTCTCACTCTATTTGTCCCTTACTCCAGTCGGCACTGACGTTCATTTGGGCCTGATAAGGCAAAAACACAAACCAGGCAGCCCACAACACAACATGTCTGAACACGACAGTGAATGCCTTCGGTACCTTTGCTGCACTGGTGAGTGTTGCGGTGAGTAATATATATTTATAACATTTATCAGTATGGACATTTTTTTAGAAAATTGATGCATCACCCATCAATTCATTTGTAGCCCACTTCCTCAAAACTATGTTAGCAATGCCCACAAGCTAGCTGCAAGTGACAGCGACACAGCGACTTGGCAACATACAGCGATAAAGTCACTGCCGGTGTGAGCACAGGGTAAGGGTGCTCCACAAGGATCAATTCTAGGTTCAGTTCTTTTTACAATTTATATAAATAATATTTTTTTCATCTTTAACTAACTGCCATGTACATGTACATGCGAATGTTTGCCCGACCACTTCGCTCTGCTGCCTCGGGACGCCTGGTTGCCCCGTTGCTCAGAGGCCTCTACTGCTGATCGACCCAGTCACGGCTCTTTTCTGTCCTGGCCCCACAGTGGTGGAATGAACTCCCCACTGATGTCAGGACAGCGGAGTCGCTGCCCATCTTCCGGCGCAGGTTGAAAACTCACCTCTTCAAGAACTGCTACCCTGTTACTTGCTCTTAGCACTTATTGTATTCACTCATTTAAAAAAAAACTCTTTCCTGTGCTTTTACTTTAGCACTGGTTTTGCTCTTAGATACTTGTTTAGAAAGAAGATGCACTTATGACTAGTAGTTCTCCTGATTTCCTACATTAAATGCACTTATTGTAAGTCGCTTTGGATAAAAGCATCGGCTAAATGACTGTAATGTAATGTAATGTTGCAATATTGTATTGACGACTCTGCTCAGCTAGCTTTGGAGAACCTGCAACATTCCTTTGATGTTCTCCAAGCTGCACTTCTTCTTTCAGCTTATTTCCTGTTTCTCAGGGGTCACCACAGCGGATTTTACAGTTTCCATCAGTACCCTGTGAGGGCACAGCACCAATGGCGGCCATTGTTAACCCGGGCCTTGAGCGATCTGGTATGGTCTTGTTAATCCGCATACTGATTTGGCAAAATTTTATGTCAGATGCCCTTCCTGGCACAACCACTAACCCTATGGATGGGGGCACAGGTAAAGCGATGGATGCCATCCAAGTATTCATAGACTTGTGCCCATGCCTGTCACCTGATTCTCCAAGTTCTTCAAGCTGCACTTAATGACCTTACATTTGTATTGAATGAACATAAAACTAGGTTTATGTAATTCTCTAGAGCTAGAGGTAACGGTAGCAAAAACATTCATATCTCCATTGTACAATTATCCTTTACTGAGAGTTACAGAATATAAATACCTTGGTATTTTGATCGATGACAAAATCACATTCAAATTTCATATAGACAACCTTGTCAACAAATTATGACAAATAATTGGTTTGCTATATAGAAATAGAACTAACTTTTCCATGCTTTGTAGGAAAAGGATTGTTGAAGCCGTTTTTTCTCTCTGTTATGGATTATGGTGATGTGATTTATAGGCATGCCTCTGCCTCTACTTTTAAGCCCTTGAATGCTGTTTATCATTCTGCCCTTAGGTTTATTACTGGTGATGTTTATAGCACTCATCATTACATCCTGTATGAAAAAGTTGGGTGGTCTTCTCTGTCTGTGATGCATGATAGATATATGTATTTTTTTTATCTACAAGGCCCTTATTTGGAAGGTGCCATCTTATCTCTACGGTAGTTTGGTCCTCTGGACCACATCAAACTCAGTCTAATGACTGACTTTCACTGCAAGTCCCTTGAGTTTGTACTGAGCTTGGAAGATCTGCTTTTGGTTTATACACTCCGACCACCTGGAACTCTTTACAATGCACCCTAAAAATTAATACTTTGGCAACCATTGGTCAATTTAAATCTATGACATGCATGTTAGGGTTAATATTCCTGCCTGTGCCCCTGAGCAAGGCAATGGAAGAAGAACTGGAGTTGGTCCCTGGGCGCTGCAGCTGCCCACTGCTCCCATACAATAGGATGGGTTAAATGCAGACAGCAAATTCACTAGAAGAATACAATTCGTTGTAAGAATACAATGACAAAATAAAGCAGCTTTCTTCAATTTAAATCTTTGATTACAAACCATCTTGCTTCTGTTTGTACCTGTTTTAATTGATTTGTTTTTCATATCTTGTATCTAGAATCTTTATTTTAGTTGATTGTTTTCTTTTCATTTGTATCTTTTATTAATTTGTATCTTTCTAATTAATTTTAAGCTGTTACTCGACATCACTGCAAATGAGGGCCAGCCCTCAATGATTTTTCAAGTTTAAATAAGGGCAATAATAATAATATTGGTCTGCATTCATGGTCAAGGTCTCACTGTTCACATTCTCAAATCATATTGAGCCTGTTAGCTACATATCAGACACAGAGTGACACCTTGAGTGTAATATACAGGGAAGTGTAATATACAGGGACCTTGTTAGCATATCTCAGATAATGGTGTCAAATCAAGACTACTCCTTTTCAAAGCAGCTTTATAACCAGAATCACTGCTTGCTTTTTAATGGCTCCGAAAGTGACACTAAGTGCAGTGATTTAGATACAAGTCACCTCAAGAAGACGCAAAAAAGATGTCACTGCACTGTTAGTGACATATCTACACACACACACACACACACACACACACACACACACACACACACACATTGTTGAATGGGTGCTGAGCTTACCATCTTCGATGAGAGCCAGCCATATTTGTCCTCAGTGCAATTCATGTCCCGATCAAAATTGTAGAGCTGTTTGTATCTGAGGTTTTCCATGTCCACTAGATCATACTGTCGTCTGGCATACCTGTAGCTCTCATTGTTGCCTTTGCGAGGGAAGTCCAGCCACTCAGGGTGACCAAATTCATTACCTAAGAGGAAACAAAGAGCAATGCAATGCATCATCAGTTTCCATCGTACAGAAGAACATGAGCTACTATATTTGTCGACAATTACTTGTGTAAGAGATGTAGACGAGTACACTTACAAACACGTTGCATCTAATTTTTCTTACATTATTCAGTTTGTTCGTCCCCCCCCCCCCCCCCCTTTTCTCCCCAGTTGTATCCAGCCAATTACCGGATCACTCTTCCAAGCCTTCCGGTCACTGCTCCACCCCCTCTGCCGATCCGAGGAGGATTGCAGACCACATGCCTCCTCCGATACATGTGGAGTCGCCAGCCGCTTCTTTTCACCTGACAGTGAGGAGTTTCACCTGACAGGGAGGAGTTTCACCTGACAGGGAGGAGTTTCGCCAGGGGGATGTAGCGTGTGGGAAGATCACAGTTCCCCCCCCCCCCAAACAGATGCCCCGACTGACCAGAGGAGGCACTAGTGCAGCGACCAGGACACATACCCACATCCGGCTTCCCACCCGCAGACACGGCCACCAACTGCATCTGCAGGGACACCTGACCAAGCCGGAGGTAACACAGGGATTCAAACCAGAATCCCTGTGTCGGTAGGCAATGGAATAGACTGCTACACTACCCGGATGCCCCCCAGTTTCCCCCAGGAAAATGAGGGATTCATCTTTTTGGGTGGTGTGTGTCTTCCTCAAGCTCAGGTCCTCTACCAGAGGCCTAGGAGTTTGAGGGTTCTCTGCAGTATCTTAGCTGTTCCTAGAACCACACTCATCTGGAGAGAGACCTCAGATGTTGTTCCTGGAATCTGCTGGAGCCACTCTCCCAGTTTGGGGGTCACAGCCGCTAGTGCTGCTATTACCACTGGGACTACTCTGGATGTCACCTTCCACATCCGATCTAGTTTTTTCCCTCAGCCCTTGGTATGTCTCTAGCTTCTCATGCTCTTTCTTTCTGATGTTGTCGTTGATTGGGATTACTACATCGATCACTACTGCTGTCTTCTGTTCCTTGTTGACCACCACAATGTCTGGTTGGTTAGCCGGCACCTGCTTGTCAGTCTGGAACTCGAAGTCCCATAAGATGTTAGCTCTGCCATTCTCAACCGCCTTTGGTGGTGTCTCCCATTTGGCAATGAACGCCGTTGTCCTGTTGGTGTCACTAATTCCTCGCCAATAATATTCATACAGATTCAAAACTTAGAAATTTGTTCCGCTGGAAATTCTTGTTTAAATAAAAGTTAAAGTGACAAAGCAAAATAAAAAATTAACCTCTCTCCAGAATTGAAGTCAGAAAGGGAGGACCTAAGCTCCAAAGCTCCAACTTGAACTTTACTTTGCTGAGAGAAATTTATACTGCTTAAATTTCACCACCAACCGTGTCAAGAGGGAGGCGAGGAGGTGAGTGGATTGTCGATTACAAATACAGAGGATCTGATGCAACATCCCATCATGCTGTTTCTGGGGAAATAAGGGGAGTTAAAACGGTCAAGACAAGTCAATTTTATTTGTATAGCCCAATATCACAAATTTGCCTCAGTGGGCTTTACAGCAATATGTCTTCTGTCCTTAGACACTTGCATCGGATAAGGAATAACTCCTTAAAAAACCCTTTAACAGGGGAAAAAATAGGAAGAAACCTCAGGGAGAGCAACAGAGGAGGGATCTCTCTCCAAAGACCGACAACGTGAAATGGATGTTGTGTGTACAGAATAAAAATTAAAAAAAATTACTGCTCCTGTACAATAGGATGGGTTAAATAAATGCAGAGAACAAATTTTGCTGTAACCGTACAATGAAGAAATAAAGTGGCTTTCTTCTTCTTCTTTCTAAAATTCTTTACAGAATACAACATTGAAAGAGGATAGAGAATTATAATGGAATTATAAGATATATGAAAAATATGATGAGGAGAATACCAAGCGGCATCCAGATGCCACCAGAAAAGCCTAGGATCTGAGCCACATGACCACCATCACCAGGTAGACCTCGCAAGAGGACAGACTATACATGCACAAAGGCGAGACTCACATCCCACCATTCACATACATGGGAGATGAGACAAAAAAATATATTTGTGGAGCATTTATAGGGTTAGTGAGGATACACCGATCAGACAAAACATTAACACCACCCGCTTAATATTGTGTAGGTCCCACTCGTGCTGCCAAAACAGCTCTGACCCATCAAGGCATGGACTCCACAAGACCTCTGAAGGCGGCCTGTGGTATTTGGCACCAAGACATTAGCAGCAGATACCTGGCTATGCTACCAGGACGCCCTGCCTTTGTGTTTCTACAGAGGCTCTGACCACAAAACTCTTATAATCAGTGTAAACTGATAAAACAATGGCACCCTACTTTTTTTGATCTGGCTGACTCTTGTTCCATAGTACCAGGCCGGGTGTCGGACCGGTGCCGATGCTGGTGGACCTGCAAGTTACTGGCTGACTTTTTAATGCCAGCATACACCATGAAAGAAATACAGCGGCAAGTAAAATTACTTGAGACAAGCGCCGTCTGTAGCACACAGGATGTGCCACGGATGCCAATCAAATATGAAAGTCTGTATATTTAGTACTGCTCTGCAAATCCAGGGGGGGAAAAAACTCATGGACAGGCTGCCACACACACACACACTCATACCTAGGGACAATTTAGTACGGCCGATTCAGCTGACCTACATGTCTTTGGACTGTGGGAGGAAACCGGAGCACCCGGAGGAAACCCACATAGACACGGGGAGAACATGCAAACTTCACACAGAGGACGACCTGGGACAACCCCCAAGGTTGGACTACCCTGGGGCTCGAACCCAGGAACTTCTTGCTGTGAGGCTACCACGCTAACCACTGCGCCACCGTGCCGCCACTGTGCTTATCATTCTGCTTAATGAATAAAGTTAGTCTATTACATGGATTTCTCCCCACTAGTGGCAATACAACTTATTTGTCTTTCGGCGTTCCTGTTCTGAATACAGACAACGTGGTTCTTTTGGCTTTTGAGCTTGCTGGGCTTTCGCCGTGATGGCAGCACTTCAAAGCCTCCTTGCAGGGTTAATCTCACCTGCCATCTTTCAAAGCTCTTGTCCATGAATCTTCTCCCTCTACACACGTTCTCAGTTTTATCTGTCCAGCAGCTGCTTGAAGAATTGAAACTGTTCCGGCAGTCAGAATTTCATCTTTTCTTTCTTTGGCTGTTTCTTTGTCCATAATGGCGTGCCCAGACCAAGACATCCATTATGTTAATGCTCCATTATAGTAACTGGTTGCCCATCCAGGCTCCATTTCTGCATAGTTGGGACGATTGCAGGCAGTCTGTAGAGCTTTAACTGTTAACACCAAAACCCCACTCTAATTGCACCAATGTGCGCATCCTAAAAACAAATTAACAAAAAAAAAAAAAGATTTCCAGATGGATGATAGATGATGCGGCACGGTGGCGCAGTGGTTAGCGCAGTCGCCTCCCACAAGAAGGTCCTGGGTTCGAGCCCCAGGGTAGTCCAACCTTGGGGATTGTCCCGGGTCGTCCTTTGTGTGGAGTTTGAATGTTCTCCCTGTGTCTGTGTGGGTTTCCTCCGGGGGCTCCGGTTTCCTCCCACATTCCAAAGACATGCAGGTCAGGTGAATCGGCCGTACTGAATTGTCCCTAGGTATGAATGTGTGTGTGTGTGCGTGTTAGGATGGACTGGTGGCCTGTCCAGGGTGTCTCCCTGCCTGGCGCCCAATGACTGCTGGGATAGGCTCCAGCATCTGTTCAACCCTGAGAGCAGGATAAGCAGTTCAGATAATGGATGGATGGTATTTTAATAATCCTGACATGCCCTTGTCTCAGAACAGGGAATTTAACATATTCCGAGACAAAAATGAAGAAAGCATTTTGAGATTTTAGTAACATTACAGCTTAATTATAGGATGGCGGGTAGCGGTCGTGTGTCACGGCAGGCTTTTTTTTATGTTCGTGACCGAAGACGTATAAAAGTTGCAGTGAAACCCAGCACTATTTGGTGCTGGGTAGTAAATATTTCAGCCAAAGTTGAGTCAGTTGACAAAAAAAAGTTTCTTTATCTGTGTGGTAGATGATGGAGGGGACACTTGTGTATTTTTTTCCTCTATGAAGGAGGAGTGAGAGACCCATGAATAGTAGTAAGCCTCATTACATTGGTAAATGGGTAAATATGGGTAAATGCCCCATGGCCTTTACCACCTGCAGTTAGCCAGCTCCAGGAGCAAATTGGTCTCCTGGGATCCATGTGCAGCTCTGTGTGTGTGTGTGTGTGTGTGTGTGTGTGTGTGTATATGTGTGCGTGTGTGTGTGTGCGTGCGTGCGAGGGAGGGAGGGAGGGAGGGAGGTAGAGAGAGCAGACAACTACAAGACTAAAAAAGCATCAACAAACAGCTCCATTAACCCGCTAACAGCTCTGCATGCTAACCGTGACCGCCCACAACCAAAAACTCGCGTCTGCTTAGTGTATTATGTGCACTCATCGTGTGTCTGCATTTGTATTTCTACATCAGTTGAACTCCAAGAAGAAGAAAAAAAATACAATCTCGTTCCTCCCCTTGAAACTTACCTGACATCCTTCATATTTCATATTCTGCTGGAATGCTGCTGCAGCTTAGCTTGCTACATTTCTCTCTGTGTGGGGGGGGTTGCTTCAGTATAGTGAAGCTTTATTTAATGTAGAGTAACTGGTAGATTCCATTATAATTGTGTTATCCTCTTCCAGTGTTGTATTGTGTAAATTGTGTACACACAACATCCATTGCACGTTGTCAGTCTTGGGAGACAGATCCCTCCTCTGTCGCTCTCCCTGATGTTTTGTCCTGTTTTTCCTCCCTCTTAAAGTTTTTTATTTTTAGGGAGTTCCTTATCCGATGCGAGGGTCTAAGGACAGGATGTTGAGTTGCTGTAAAGCCCCTTGAGGCAAATTTGTAATTTGTGATATTGAGCTATACAAATAAAATTGACTTCACTTGACTCGATTAGCTCACTACCCATTCCAAGAAGCTTGCCCAACACTGTCTATCGATTTAGCTAAAGAGGCCTTCCCATACACTGCTAAAGCCACAGTCCCATGACGACACAGACAGATAGCATGTACATACATTAAAGTACAATTTCACTTCCAACCATCAAAATACAAATAAACCTAACTTGAAAGTTCACCTTCATACATACCTACACATACACCGATCAGCCAAAACATTAAAACCACCTGCCTAATATTGTGAATATTGTGTAGGTCCCACTCATGCCGCCAAAAACAGCTCTGACCTGTCGAGGCATGGACACCACAAGACCTCTGAAGGTGTCCTGTGGTATCTGGCACCA
The DNA here is from genome assembly GCF_029633865.1 of Lampris incognitus. NCBI lineage: Eukaryota > Metazoa > Chordata > Actinopteri > Lampriformes > Lampridae > Lampris > Lampris incognitus. Next base: position 10,337,850 of record NC_079218.1, read on the forward strand.
AGATGTTAGCAGCAGATCCTTTAAGTCCTGTTAAGTGCGAGGTGGGGCCTCCGTGGATCGCACTTGTTTTTCGTACACATCCTGCAGATGCTCGATCAGATTGAGATCTGGGGATATTGGAGGCCAAGGCAACACCTTGAACTCGATGACATGTTCCTCAAACCACTCCTGAACAATTTTTGCAGTGTGGCGGGGCACATTGTCCTGCTAAAAGAGGCCACTGCCATCATGGAATACCATTGCCACAAAGGGGTGTAATTGGACTGCAACGATCTTGAGGAAGAGGGTACGTGTCAAAGTAACATCCCCATGAATGCCAGGACCAAACATTTCGCAGCAGAACATTGCCCAGAGCATCAAACTGCTTCTGCCGGCTTGCCTTCTTCCCATAGTGCATCCTGGTACCATCTATTCCCCAGGTAAACAATGCACACGCATCCGGCCATCCACATGATGTAAAAGAAAATGTGATTCCTCAGACCAGGCCACCTTCTTCTATTGGTCCATGGTCCAGTTCTGATGCTCCTTGTAGGCGTTTTCGGAGGTGGACAGGGGTCATCATGGGCACTTTGATCAGTCTGCGGCTACTCAGCTTCATACATGGCAAGCTGTGATGCACTGTGTGTTCTGACACCAGTCTATCATAGCCAGCATTAACTTTTTCAGCAATTTGAGCTACAGTAGCTCTTCTTTAGGATGATCTGATTAGGATGCCTCCTGGGCGCCTTCCTTTGGAGGTTTTCTGGGCATGTCCAATTGGGAGGAGACCCCGGGGTAGACCCAGAGCTCGCCGGAGGAACTACATGTCCAATCTGGCCTGGGAACACCGTGGGATCCCCCAGGAGGAGCTGGAGGGTGTTGCTGGGGAGAGAGACGTCTGGAGTGCCCTACTTAGCTTGCTGCCACTGCGACCTGACCATGGAGAAGCAGCTGTTGATGAGATGAGATGAGATAGCTCTTCTGTGGGATTGGACCAGATGGGCTAGCCTTCGCTCCCCACGTACATCAATGAGCCTTGGGTGCCCATGACCCTGTCGCTGGCTCACCGGTTGTCCTTCTTTGGACCACTTTTGGTAGGTACTAACTACAGCATACTGGGAACACCCCACAAGACCTGCTGTTTTGGAGATACTCTGACCCAGTCATCTACCCATCACAATTTGAACCTTGTCCAAGTCCCTCAGATCCTTACACTTGCCCATTTTTTCTACTGCCTAATATATCCCATCACTTGGCAGGTGCCATTGTATTGAGATAATGTTATTCACTTACTTGTCAGTAGTTTTAACGTTTTGGCTGATCGGTATAAATATCAGAGGGGAACCCTCTAGGCCCACAGGGAGGGCCCAAGGTATTCTGAAAAATAATATTTAAAAATTAATCAGTTCTAATTCTATTTTATCAATTCATAATTTGATATCAACATCCTAACAAATGTTTCTGAGGAAATAAAACCTTTCAAACCTACCTATCCAGTTTGAGTGGGAATGTGAAGGGTTAAATGAAAGAAGCTCCTTTGTTTCCCTATCAGAATGTTGCTGCCTCTGCAGCTGCTGGGAAGAAAATGCTATGCTTTCAGCTCTGTGATTGGTGGTCCAGCTATACATTTTCAGAGGTACGAGCAATAGTAATTCAATGAGAGAGTAATTTCAAATGACAGTAAAATTGACCAATTATATCTTCTCTCTAAATGGGTGGGCTTTGTTCTTGCTAACTTTTTTTGACAAGTTCTGCCTGCTGTGTGTGGACGGGAATCACAAGCTAGTGAGAAAAAAAAACAAACGCAGATAAACTAGCCAGTCGGCTAGCCTTTTGGTCATGATAGAAGCTGCGAGTGGCTAATAAGGAGGACATCGTTGCAAACTTACTATCCGTGCTGTTTTCAAGATTAACTTTTAATGAAAAATTGGAGTTAAACAGCAAAGAAAGACCTACACAAAGGGTACGTTATTTAAATTCTAAGGTTAATGTGAAAACTGGTGTTATTCTAGCCACTGTTTTGTAAATGTTAAGGGGTACTGGAAAAACAGTCATTATGCTCAATTACCGGGCAATCTGTAAATTTACCAATTTAATGGTCATTATGCACATTTACCGTAGCATATATATTTAATAGCCTGGTGTGGAAATCTAATTTTATTATTTATTAACAATATTGCTTGTTTGTTGTGGTGGGTTCCCAAATGATCACTGTTCACTGTCCATGGTTCTTAAGTGTCCATCGCTAATGGTTGCTTGGCTGTGTGTGTGCTGTCATGATGTGTAGGCTTGCATGAAATTTTGTTGATTTTGTGTGGTGGTGGTGGTGGTGGTGGGGGGGGGGTCATTCATACTATTGGCATCCTGGCCCATTATCACCATATTCCACTGAAGTGCACACACAGCTCAGTCAGTCACAGCTCCAGGTCAGTGGAGGATGCAGTCAACATGGGATTGCACTACATCTTCCAACACCTGGACTCCCCAGGGACATATGCAAGGGTCCTGTTTGTGGACTTCAGCTCAGCGTTCAACACCATCATCCCAGATAGCCTCCATTCCAAACTCACCTGGCTCATCGTACCAGCCCCCATCTGCCAGTTGATTAAAAACTTCCTGACAAACAGGAGGCAGCTGGTGAGGTTGGGGAAAATCATATCCACCACCCGGACAATCAATACTGGCACCCCTCAGGGATGAGTGCACTCCCCTCTACTCTTCCCCCGCTACACAAATGACTGCACTTCAGGTGACCTGTCTGTTAAACTCCTGAAGTTTGTGGATGACACAACCATCATTGGCCTTATCCGGGATAGTGACGATTCTGCATATAGACGGGAGGTTCACCAGCTGGCCCTCTCTTGCGGCTAGAACAACCTGGAGCTGAACACACTCAAAACTGTGGAGATGACAGTAGACTTCAGGAGGAGCCCCCCCAACACCCCCCCCCCACATTCAACAGCACGGTGTCTGTGGTGAAAACCTACAGATTTCTGGATTCCGCAATCTCCCAGAACCTAAGGTGGGCATCCAACCTAGACACAATCATTAAAAAGGCCCAGTAGAAGATGTACTCTCTCCGCTGCTCAAGAAGTTCAACCTGCCTCAGGAACTGCGGATTCAGTTCTATACTGCAATAATCCAGTCTGTCCTCTGCACATCTAGCTGTGCACATCTACCTGTGGCGATCACTACACCAGGAAGTGAGAGGCCACCGCACTGCTTCGCATTCCTTTTGGCATTCCTTTAATACAGGTCCTTACAATCCATAAATCAATCAATTTATATACTGTACTGTACATTGTACATATACTGGTATGCTCTGTCATGTCCAGCTACCTCAGACATGTATATAAGTAACCTGCTAACATCTATTTCAGCATCGCTGATATATTCTCTGCACCATTACACCTTATCACCTCATATTTCGCCTGTATAAGTCAATCTTTGTGTATATATCTGAAGATTGATGTGTTGCAGTGTTGTTATTCTATGTTAAGTACAATGAGAGAGCCACAAAACCGCAGTCAAATTTAATGTATGTGCAAAACTACATGACTAATAGAAATGATTCTGATTCTGAGCTTGTGTGATGACGCGATTGCTTGTAAGGAGGATTTGCATTTTGCTGTTGGCTCGTTGTATTGCTAAGGCTGGACTAGCGTCTTAATTTTTGTTTCAGAGCTGGAATTATCAGAGGTTATTTTTGCAGCTCTATAGGGGAGGACACAATAAGCTAGGCTGGTAGTTTTATTTGTTCCCCGGCGAGGGAAGGGGGATCAGAGGGCCGAGGTTTAAGAGTCACGGTTTGCTACTGACAAATACACATAAATACACATCCATAGAGTTAGAAACGTGCCAGACATTTATTTGCGAGTTCTTCTGATTAGGCGGTTGTGCTATTTGCTATGTTGTCCGAATTTATTTGATAAATGCATTTCCATCACCCATTTAGCACAAAAACTGTTTTTAGATTAAAGCAAAAAACCATCGTGTAAAAATTTTTTGCAATATTGCTGATGTTTTATAATATTTTGCCATTTCCACATAGATTTTTCTAACATGATACTTTATGATGTGTGTAAAAATTCTTTAATAGAAACATGCTATCTTTGTATAGATCGGGTGATTGATTGGTTGAGAGCAAACTGTCGATATTTGCAATGGATGTTTCTGGTTCCTGCTGACATGCTCTACGGAGTTCATCGGCGGGAGCTGTATATGAAATAATCCTACCTCTCATAAAAGCCTTGAGGATTTCCCATAGCAGCGATGCGGAAGTCTCTTCATTTTGGTTGGTCTCACAGAAGAATTTAACTGACTCAGAAACGTATTTGCAGAAGTTTGCCTCTGTTAGTAAAACGGGGTCTAAACACCAAAATCGAAATCTTAAGGGCTTAGGGTCGAAGTGTAGATCCAACATCATGGTCGAGTGATCTGAGACTGTTATTGGGGAGTATTTAATGGAGACAACTGATGGGATGAGTGATTTATCAACAATGAAGTAGTCAATGCGTGAAAATGAGCGGTGTGCGTGGGGCAAAAAGGAGTACCGTCTAGTGGATGGACGTAGGAATCTCCAAGGGTCAGTGTAACCATATTGGTCCATAAAAGTAGAGAGAGTCTGGGCCATTTCAGAAGGTGCTACTGGTCTCGTATGGGACCTATCAAGAACTGGATCAGTAACACAGTTCATGTCTCCTCCTAGTAATAACAGATGGGAATTCAAATTTGGAACAGAAGACAGGAGCAATTTCATCAGGTTTTGGTCGTCCCGGTTGGGAGCATAAATAGATGCTAATACAGCTGGTTTCTGATAGAGTGTTCCAATGACAATGAAATAATGGCCGTTCGAATCTATGATTACATCCTTGAGTGTAAAATTCAAATTTTTCCTAATCAATATGGACACATGGCTGCAGACACGGTTGTGAGGAAGGCTAGTACTGTTATTGTTTCATCCTGCTTTCCAACATGGAAAGTGCAGCATTTTTCAGAAATATTTTCAACATATTTTTCAACGTATTTTCAACAAATTTCCCAGACAGACTGCATAAAAAAATAGAGGCCAGCCATCCTTTTCACATTGCGGGGAATGAATTCAAATATTTTGTTATCAGGGTTATTTCAGCCAGTGAGGACTTGGTGTCTTGTAACTATGAACCTATGGTGACTGCAGTAACCGAATCTATGAATAGTCGTTCATCGATGCCGATCTCCCTAGATGTGTAAATGTAATCAAGATGAATATACTGCCAAGGTTTTTATTTCTATTTCAATCTGTCTCTCTACCCCCACCACCACAGCTCTTTTCAAAAATGAAGCGACTATTTAAAAGGCTTATTTGGAATGACAGAAGGTCAAGGTTGCGATTATCACTTCATTATTTGCCATATGAAAGAGCAGGGTTTTAATTACCCAATTTATAATGGTGCTTTCAAGCTGCTCAACTCTGGGCAGCAATATACTGGTTCTCACCTGAGCCTTACTTGCCACGGGTACAAACAGAAAGTATCTGTACCAAACGCTTGCCACTTAACACTTATTTATACTATCCACCTGTCAAAAAATTATAGAGGAAAGCGTCCGGGTAGCATGCCGACCAACACGGGGATCACCAGTTCGAATCCCCATGTTACCCCCAGCTTGGTCGGGCATCCCTACAGACACAATTGGCTGTGTCTGTGGGTGGGAAGCCAGATGTGGGTATGTGTCCTGGTCGTTGCACTAGCGCCTCCTCTGGCCAGTCGGGGCGCCTGTTCGGGGGGGAGGGGGAACTGGGGGGAATAGCGTGATTCTCCCACGCACTACATCCCTCTGGTGAAACTCCTCACTGTCAGGGGAAAAGAAGCGGCTGGCAACTCAACTTGTATTGGAGGAGACATATGGTAGTCTGCAGCCCTCCTCGGATTGGCAGAGGGGATGGAGCGCTGACCGGGACGGCTCGGGAAGGGTGGGGTAATTGGCCAAGTACAATTGGGGAGAAAAAGGGGGGAGAAAAAAACTAAAGCGACTCACTGATAACCTCTTTGTGAGGAACACAATTAGTGTCTGGCACGAAGTACAATACTTTCTGGGTAAATCTACTTCACTTTCCTGCTTTTCACCAGCATGTGGGAATGACAGCTTCTCTCCTGGCAAAAAAAAACACCAGGGCTTTAAAATGTGGGCAACAAAGAGCATCTATAAAATTATAGATCTATAGGGGAACAAACTATTGTCAAACTATTGTGTGATATTCAACCTCCTTTATCCAAATTAGAAAATGTATCAGTGAATATCTGCATTGGTAGGGGTCAAATATCCTTATTCTATACCCTCACCTCCTCCTCACCTAGGGAGGAGGATAAATATCCATCTCCAACTGATTCAATATAATCGGATTATGAGGACTTGTATTACTCAAGCTAGACTGAATGAAATAAATCCAAATACTCCTGATATCTGTGTCAATGAGGTGCAGAAAAAGGCACCTGATTTCATTGCTTTTGAAATTGCCGTGAGATACAATAATTCTGGAATGAGGTTATGAAAGGCATTTTTCAAATTACATTATATTCAGTCCCCGATTCCCCTGAACTTGGTATTCTTAATTTATACCCAGAGGCAGCAAAGAGAAGAAAATTACCGATTTATGTTTATTACCAGCGAGACGCTTGATCTCTCTTTGTTGGGAGAATGTAAAAAGCCTTTTGTTGTTGACCCCCCCCCCCCTTTTCTCCCCAATTGTACCTGGCCAATTACCCCACTCTTCCGAGTTGTCCCAGTCACCGCTCCACCCCCCTCTGCCGAGCCGGGGAGGTCTGCAAACTATCACATCTCCTCTGATACATGGGGAGTTGCCAGCCGCTTCTTTTCACCTGACAGTGAGGAGTTTCACCAGGGGGACGTAGCATGTGGGAGGGTCACGCCATTCCCCCCAGTTCCCCTTCCTCCCCAAACACGCACCCCGACTGACCAGAGGAGGCGCTAGTGCAGCAACCCGGATACATACCCACATCCAGCTTCCCACCCGCAGACAAGGCCAATTGTGTCTGTAGGGATGCCTGACCAAGCCGGAGGTAACACGGGGATTCGAACCGGTAAGCCTTGTGTTGGTAGGCAACAGAATCGACCGCAGCGCTACCTATATATATATATATATATATATATATATATATATATATATATATATATATATATGTACTTAGCACAAAAAGTAAGGATATTTGTGTTTGGTAGATTATTTCTTTGTTGTAACAATGCTTCTTGGCAATAAATCTTATACCGTTGGAAAGCCTGTTTATTTCCCTTTTAAATGGGGCCACATGTGTAAGGAACAGGCATTTGTGGGATGAGCAGCAGAGCTGAGTATGTGGGTTGCGCCCATGAAACATTTGCCAAGTCTTCTCAGCCAATGCCAAACAGCTTATTTTGCTGTTGCTATTGACTCTTGTTTTGAGCTTCTGGTACCCCAGGTGCTGACAATCAGGTGCCTGATGTAAGATTTATTGCCAAGAAGCATTGTTACAACAAAGAAATAATCTACCAAACACAGATTTCCTTACTTTTTGTGCTAAGTTTATATATCTGGCTCAGAATAAGTTTGATTTATTCTGAGCCACACTGTTTTCCAATTGCCCTACACAAAAAAAACAAACAAAACAAACAAAACAAAAATTAAACAACCAAACCCCCCCCCCCCCCCCCAAAAAAAAGAAAAAAAAAGACTACATTGCCACACACTAAAATCCAGCTCTGGAGATTTCACCCCAATTCTCTCCTGACTTTTTCTTCTCCTCAGACACGTGTAATTCCCAGACAGCATTGACAGAGTTCACCACCGAGGTCAGGGAACGTAGTGTGACAGGGCAGATGTATTTACAGAGGTCAAAAGAAAGACAGGGAGAAAGAGAGAGAACGGAGTTCAGTTCAGGGGACATCCTTGAGAAATCCCCTTCAGCCCCGAGAGCCAGTCGAAATAGTCACCTAAAGTCTGTCTTCTTGTAAAGTGTTGAAAAGGCGGCAGTACTGATACACACACACACACACACACACACACACACACACACACACACACACAAACTTACCCATGAAGTTGAGGTAACCATTCCCTCCTAGAGTATGTGTGATGAGTCGAATCATCTTGTGGAGCTGAAGTCCCCGGTCGATGACAGCCGTCTTTGGGATCATAACGCTCATGTTGGTGTACATCTCCTTATCCATCAGCCAGAAGGCCAGAGACTTGTCCCCCACCAAGGCCTATGACATTTACACACATTTTCAAATTTCAAAAAAATCTCCAAGAAGACATATGATGCCGTCTCTGTACTTCAGCCCCCCCCCCCCCCCGCGTCAAAGGGCTCGTCATTTCTGATGAATACGTCTCATTTGATCAATGTCTCACCAAAAACCCATTTGTTCAAATCCGCTTTTAACCTTTGATTCTCCTCCCCGTTTCTCTGTTAACAACTTGGCCCTGTGTAGCCTCCACCTTTTCTTTTCTGATCTTATCCCAGGCTTTCATTCATGGAGTCTTACCTTTACTTGTTTATCTTGAAAATAATATTGATAACCTGTTCTTTATGGAGGAAGGAAGTTCAGAATTTATTGTAACAATTTCTGTCAACACAGAAACAAGGAATTAGGTTGATTAGGCTACTACTATACAGGTATTGGATATTGGGTTAGGGTAATGGCGGGGAATTCTTCTGTCATTTGCGATGAGAGATAATATCAACCATTTCGAATCATTAGGCCGGCATGGTGGCCCAGTGGTTAGCGCTGTCGCCTCACAGCAAGAAGGTCCTGGTTTCGAACCCCCGGGTTGTCCAACCTTGGGGTTCATCCCAGGTCGTCCTCTGTGCAGTGTTTGTGTGTTGTCCCTGTGTCTGCGGTGGGTTTTCTCCGGGTGCTCCGGTTTCCCCCACCATCAAAAGAAACATGCATGTTAGGGTTAATACTCCTGTCTGCTCCCCTGACCGAGGCAATGGGAAAAGAACTGGAGTCGGTCCCCGGGTGCTGCACGGCGGCTGCCCACTGCTCCTAGCTACACAGCTAGGATGGGCTAAATGTAGATAAGAATTTCCCCACGGGGATCAATAAAGTACCACAAAATAAAAAAATAAAAACACCTTTAGCATTGCCATCTTGTCGGATCCCACCCAAAGAGGCAAAAATTGACGAGTGTGTTGATTGGTCCAAAATCTTCGCAACACACGGCAGAAAAATCGGATTTCAAATACAAATTTCAAAGATGTACAGCAGCCTTTCGCCAGTTTTACCATTACTGCTACAACCAGGTCAGGCGATACAAGAGAACGCCACCATGGCTGGGTGCAAACTTTACGACAAGCAAGGATCCGTCAGTAGGCGAGAGACACGATGAGGTTTTCGTCACGCAAATGCAGTTTTACATGATATCTGGAAGGACAGTCAATGACCCAAGTAAGAACCAACCTGGTCATGGCTTTCTGCGTAGCAGATGATGGCCTCTCCTTGTCTCCTGTTGGTCAGGGTGTACACGATGTTCCCCATGTCCCATTCTTCATCTTTCCACTCCTTCAGAATCTAGAAAGAAGGGTGTCATGGGTGGAAAATTAGCATCTGGTAGAACAGAAAGTGGGTCAGCAGCGGGGGGAAAAGTATCATGAAACAAACGAGATAAAAAAAATAAATAAAACCAGCATCATTAAAAAGTAGACCAAAGAAGAACAACTTATTTCATCTAGTTCTGAAAATGGCATCTTTACAGTTCATGCGGTTTCAATGGCACTGAAGTTAGGATGCGGTAAGATGTTTCGGGTCTCAGCTACAGGTCACCGGCTAATTTAAAGGCAAGGTCAGCTTGTTTGAATCCCAGATCTCTTCGGAAGAAAGCAACCCTTCACTGAGTTGCAAAACTTGCCAAACATTCCACTTTGTTGAATCTTCAAGTTGAGCTTCAAAAAATTCAATTTGATGTGGAAATACGTTTTATTGTTGACAAAGTATATTCCAGCTATCTGTAAACTTGGTAATCACATCTGCGTACTTCCAGAGCAAGGCTGGGCAATATCACAAAATCCAACATGGCGGTAGTCTTAACTGAATACCCCGATATCGACAACATTTTGGTGGATGACTGTCGGTGGTTTCATAAGTTACTTGCACAAGAGTAAATGTTGCGAGATGATCATTAGTAACAGTTGAATAAGTTGTGAAAAGTGTCTCACTTCACTATAATGCAGCCTTTAAGACCGGGGAATGCAACATTTAAGTTATATCACCAAAATACCAGACGATATAATCGTACATCAACACACTGGCATCTTATTGATATAAGCTCTATGTGTGGATGTAGCAAGGAAAAGGAAGCTGGTGAAAAGCAACCCCCCCCCCCACTATTCTTAATTTGATAGAACACATGTTTTGTGAGTATTTTAATCCTATGGACAACATTTTAAGACACATCAGGCGTCCGGGTAGTGTAGCGGTCTATTCCATTGCCTTCCAACACAGGGATTGCCAGATCAAATCCCCGTGTTACCCCCGGCTTGGTCAGGTGTCCCTACAGACACAATTGGCCGTGTCTGCAGGTGGGAAGCCGGATGTGGGTATGTATCCTGGACGCTGCACTAGCGTCTCCTCTGGTCGGTCGGGGCACCTGTTCGGGGGGGGGGGGGGACTGGGGGGGAATAGCACGATCCTCTCACGCGCTACATCCCCTCGGTGAAACTCCTCACTGTCAGGTGAAAAGAAGTGGCTGGTGACTCCACATGTATCGGAGGAGACGTGTAGTAGTCTGCAGCCCTCCCCGGATCGGCAGAGGGGGCGGAGCAGTGACCGGGACGGCTCGGAAGAGTGGAGTAATTGGCCAGGTACAATTGGGGAAAGAAAGGGGGGGGGGGATTAGAAAAAAGAAAAACATTTTAAGACACATCTAACTGCCCACCAAGCTTCATGAGGTCCGGGCACAAAAAAAGCAAATCTATCACACACACAAAGTCCCACAATGGGACTCATAAGTCAAAACTAGGATTCCAGTGTTGACTCTTTACTTTGACAAGGGTGCACATATGTTTGTGTAGACATACAAGCAGGCCTGTGTGTACCCCCCCCCCCCACACACACACACACAAACACACATCACACATACACCTGAGTGCCAGCAACTTCAAGGTCGATAGGACCACCTCAGTATATCTCTCTATTGACTCTCCTCCACAGAACCAGTGACCCACACCTGAGTTGTCAAACTGTTATCGACCCTCTCCTATCCAATGTCTCTACAGTCAGCTTTTCAGGACTGGGTGCGGACAGGGCGGCAGCCACTGCATTCGATCAGTCCTCTCCACAATTGCAAACACATGTAATCACTTGTTGCATGTGTGTGTGTGTGTGTTGTGTGTCGGTGTGTTCGTGTGTGAACCCGTCTGGTAGTGCACACGAATGTGTGCTTATGAAAGTAAATGCATGCATAACTGCATTTGGCTGCATAAGTACTGACTGCTGGGTTCGGACACCGTCCTGGTAATTCTATTTTGGCTGACAAGTGTCACTCATAATCATGTTACTGCGGCGCGCTGCATTAAATAAGTGCTGTGTGTTACCCGGTCAATGCCCCCCCCCCCCTGTGAATACTGTCTGCATCATTTACAGTGAAATGGAGGTATTTAACTTTTTTTTTCCCCCCCACTGGCAACTTTGCATTGAGGGACATGTGGGATTTCAGGATGCATCGGGTTATCTGTCTTTATTTGGAGGACATTCACCAACACGACTGCAAGACTGTAAGTCTGTCTCGGGCACTGGAAACAGGACCGGCAGAAAGGAAACAACAGAAGAGCAAGCTCTTGTGAAACTAAATATGACTAATCACAAGTCACAAAACTGACTACTGTCTATGCACAGCTGTGAAAAAACCATTTTACTAGCAGGGCTGAGCTCTAATGGCAAGGCATGGCAAGAAGAACTGGAGTTGGTCCCCGGGCGCTGCACGGCAGCTGCCAACTGCTCCCAGTGTGTGTTGGGATGTGTTGAATGCAGAGGATGAATTTCCCCACGGGGATTAATAAAGTACATTTATCTTAATGATAAAGCTCATCCATTTAAGTTTAACATCCATTTGTTCATTCTTTTTTTCAGCAATGTCCCTCTTGTGAATTCCCATCCATTATCCAAACCACTTATCCTGCTCTCTGGGTGGCGGTGATGCTGCAGCCTATCCCAGCAGTCATTGGGCAGCAGGCGGAGAAACACCCTGGAAAGGCAGCCAGGCCATTACAGCCCACCCCCCCCCCCCACACACACACACACACATTCACACCTAGGGACAATTTAGTGTGGCCGATTCACCTGACCTGCATGTCTTTGGACTGTGGGAGAAAACCAGAGCACCCGGAGGAAACCATGCAGACACGGGGAGAACATGCAAACTCCACACAGAGGACGACCTGGGATGACCCCCAAGGTTGGACAACCCCGGGGCTCGAACCCAGTACCTTCTTGCTGTGAGGCGACCACGCGAACCACCGTGCTGCCCTTCTTGTGAATTTGGGCTTTACATATAAACCTGACTTGTTCAGAAACTTGAGTAGACACTTGACTCTGATTTCCTATCGGCTCTGCACTAGTCAGCATGGCGGTTATGATGTACCTAACAGCCAACTTGCTGTTTTTCCCTTTCTGTCACCAAACAGCTTAAAACCTACCTGCCGTATAAAGTACAGAGACACAGGAGGCAGTGGGCTTGATCTGAAGCATGATTTAGGACCGTTTTAGCCTTTCCCCTTTCAAAGCAACGTGGTGCAAAGCTTGGGGCCCCATGTAAACATGAACCAGAGGTTCACACGGGGCATTACCTGTGACAATTTTTGCGAGAGAAACAGACTTTATTTATTAAAGTTTATCAAATGCCCAGTAACAGTACACACTACAACAGATGTTTATAATGAAATATGGTGACACTGACTCTCTTCTCAGTAACGGCAACATTACAGTAACAAAATAAAAGAGAATAAAATGAAAAGGCAATTATTATGATCTTTCCAATTATTACAATGACTCACTCTCCTCCTGTCTTGATCAGCTGGATCCCATAAAAATAAAATAGTCTCATTCACATACTCAGCTCCCTGGTATACTCCTGAACTCTATCAAATAGAACCCCGTAAGTGCCAGCTTGAAAGACTTTGCAAAAAATACTGATTTAACAGTGCAATTCCAAGCCTATATAGACTACTTTCAACAATACAAAGACACTCTCATCACAGCCCGGTCCACCTACTACTCACACCTGATACACTCTGGCTCCACCAACCCCAATACTCTCTTTTCTATAATAACAAACTTCTCAAATCCAGAGACAATTCCTCCAGTTCCTTCACAGTTAACAAGTGCAACTCTTTCCTTTCATTTTTCCAATCTAAAATTTACACTATCTACAGTGAAATGACCACCTCCCCACCTGTCTCCCACCCCCTTTATCACCCAGCCCCCGTCAAAGTTCTCCCCTGAGTCCCCAATGGAGCTGTCCAACTTTAAGGTAGGAAAGAGAAGCTCCACTTGTGTTCTGGATCCCATCCCATCCAATCTTGTTATGGACTGTTTCCCATTATCTCCTCACTCATCACAGAAATTATTATCTCCTCCTTCAGCTCTGGTTCAGTCCTCCATACACTTAAACTGGCTGCTGTCACCCCCACCCTCAAAAAACCTGGACTCAAGCCTGATATCATGAGCAATTTCCAGCCTATCTCCAATCTCCCCTTTCTGTCAAAAATACTGGAAAGTGTTGTCGCCTCCCTACTCAAAGCTCACCTCATCCCCAACAACCTGTTTGAACCATTTCAATCTAGTTTCCGTTCACAGCACATCACAGAAACAACCCTCTTTAAAGTCACTAACAACCTCCTCCTCTCCACAGAGTCTGGCCACCTCAGTATTCTCATCCTCCTTGACCTCACTGCAGCTTTTGACACCATCAACCACACCATTCTTCTCTCCTGCCTTGAATCCTCCCTCACCATCACTGGTACTACCCTCTCCTGGCTTAAGTCACATCTCACAAACAGATAACACTTCATCAGCATCAACACCTGCACCTCCTTCACCACTCCTCTGTCCCAAGGCATCCCCCAGGGTTCAGTGCTTGGACCTCTCCTGTTCATCATTTATATGCCCCCCCCCTTGGTAACATCATGTGTCATCATGGTCACCACTTCCACTGTTACAAGCCCACTGAGGCAAATTTGTAATTTGTGATATTGGGCTATACAAATAAAATTGATTTGATTTGATTTGATTTATGCCAATGATGTCCAGCTCTACATCTCCACTAAATCCATCACCACTACAACTTACTCTAGTCTGACCAACTGCCTCACTGAAATCAAATCATGGATGCATGCAAACTTCCTCAAGCTAAATTGTGATAACTCTTGACACGATCATCATTGGTCCTAAATCCCTTAGCAAAACACCGCACAACTTCTGCCTCACCATCGATACTCCACTCAGACTGTCTCCCTCCCCACACATCCACAACCTTGGAATCATTTTCAACAGCAACCTCTCTTTTGAACATGTCAGTCAAATCACCAGAACTGCCCTTTTCCACATAACAAACACAGCTCTTCTCTGCCCATCCCTCTCCTTCTCTGCTGCTGAAACCATGATCCATGCCTTCATCACATCCAGAATTGACCACTGCAAAAACATTCTCTATGGATCATCTTCCAAAGTCCTAACAAACTCCAGTACATCCAGAACTCATCTGCTCATCCACTCCTGCTCCCGTGACCACTTCACCCCTGTCCTCCAGACCCTCTACTGGCTGCCTATCCAACAACGGATCTAATTCAAAGTCCTTCACCTCACTCACAAATCCCTCCATAACATGGCCACCTCCTACCTCACCGACCAGCTTCACTACCATACTCCTTCCTGTAGCCTTCGCTCCTCTGACATCAAACCTCTTGTCTCCACCACACAGGACCAAGCACCAGACCTGGGGGCGACAGAGCCTTCTCCATTGCTGCTCCCTTCCTCTGGAATTTTCTCCCCAAATACAAAAACTGCAGCGATCTGTCCATATTCAAATCAGTAATCAAAACTCACCTCTTCAAAATTGATTTTAATGTGTGATCAATGTTGTGTGTTCTATTCTTTGGTATTTTGCTTTTGCTTATTTTATCCTATGTAAAGCATGAGTATTTTTAAAAGTTCTGAATAAATAAAAAGCATTGTTATTATTATTATTAAAAGATTCTTAGGTGCAACGTAAGATTAAAACATCATTGCAGCACACAGTGATGTATTAAAACTATTTACTTAGTCTGCCTCAGTCTCTGAGGGCAAAATGTGACTGTCATGCGACACTAACTTGATGACAACCCTTTATTTTGAAGACACTTAAGGCTAAAAGCATAGCTTTTAGACTGTACTACTCTGCTGCAATTTTCTCATTTTCAATCCAAGGAAAGTTAGCAACATTTTATATGGGTAACTGCTAATTAGAGAGACATTTCCCTGGTCAGGAAGTGACATTTGATTTGACATATACTTGAAAGAGACAACCAGACCATGCAAAGAAGAGTGGACCAAGGCAGTGACAATCCAGAAGGAACATGGGGACATGACAACTATGGTAGAATCACATGATTGGAAAGTACGGCCATAAAACATTTCACTTATAGGGCAACTCTTTTTGGTGTATTCAAACTTAATGTTGAAGGACCTGGGACTAGCTCAATATTTACTGCACATCCTTTAAATGTAGGCCTCTGATCCTTCTGGGATGCTACTGGAACAGTATGCCTTTGAGTGCAATATAACGTGCAAAATTATATTGCATTTCCTTATAGTGTGATTGTGCTTTTGTTTATGAACACAATATGTTAAATGCAGTTAATTTGTCTTGAAGATGATTCTTCTTCTTCTTCTTTCGGCTTATTCCCTGTTGCTCAGGGTCACCACAGTGGTTTTACAGTTTCCACTGGTACCCTGTGAGGGCACAGCACCAATGGCGGCTGACTATGTCTGAAAAATGAATTCCTTATCCCAACAGG
>NC_079218.1:10354056-10516284 GCF_029633865.1 Lampris incognitus
GCACCAGGTAACTTTTTACTTGATCATATCATCATTCGTTTCATTCTGGTCGCACAGTGCGGTGGTTATGGCAGAATGACAATCACCATTCAGATCAGTTCCCTAGAAGTCTTGTTTGTTGCTCGGCATTCTGTCAGCCAACAGCCGCCAAACCTCCCGGGAAATGCAGGGATCACTATATAAGTACAGCAATTTCACTATACGTACAGCGTCTTGAAAACAGCTCCAGCTCTTCTGCGATGGTCTTCTGAGTGACTGCTTGTAAATAAATGCACATATCTCGCAACTGTGCTATGAAGAAAAAGAAGAAGAAGAAGAAGAAGGACCTTGTTGTCTTCATGCAAGTTGACGTTAAAAAAAAAAAAGAGCCAAAATCCTAAAAGTTACCTGGTGCCTCTTTAAGTAAGAAACAGTTTGGGAGGGAATAAGATGACAGGTGGGGTGTTATGATAGGAAGGCGGGGGGGGGGGGGGTTAAATCTGTGATAAGCTAAGGAGGATGAACGGGGGATGAAGACTAATCCGATGGATAATTAAGTTTTGTTTACTAAACCGGCTGTAGATTTCTGAATGGTGTTGAACAGATCAAATTAGCTGGACGTGAAACTCTCCAGGTGGATGCAAAGCTCAGGTGTTCATCTGCCTGGAAAGGCAACAATACAGAATACATCGCAGCAGCTTGCGGGCTGTTGTAGTCTGCGTTATGAGGGGCCGTAGAAGCCATAATATATTCTGGCCCTCTCATACGCATACATTCTCCTTTCACACACATATTTTCACTCTCTCTCTCACACACACACACACACACGCACACATTCTCCTTTCACATACAAATATTTTTATTCTCATATTATATATCTTAAATCACTCATATGAACTTACATGAACATAATTCACATACTGAAAATTAATATATGTGTGTGTGAGTGAAAATAAATTGATATAAAAGGAGAATGTATGTGTGTGTGAGTGAAAATATATGTATGCGAAAGGAGAACGTATGTATATGAGAGGGCCAGAATATATTATGGCTTGTACGGCCCCTCATACCGTGTTTTCTTCGACGGCTGCATCCATGGAATTTTCATTTTGTTTGGTATCAAAATAGCTGACTGATAAAAACTGTATAACAATGTGTGTGTGTGTGTGTGTGTGTGTGTGTGTGTGTGTGTGTGTGTGTGTGTGTGTGTGTGTGTGTGTGTAGTCACCTCGGCGATGGTAATACAATTGGGGTACAGACTGTGAAGCATGTGGTTTGATATCATCAGGTGAACAATGGCCTCCTCGTCCACGTGCATCCCAAAGTACTCGCCGTAACTGCCTGAAAACGACATGGCTTGACAAAAGACACAAGCGAGACACACACCGGCAGAGAGAGAGAGAGAGAGAGAGGGAGAAAAAGTTATATACCTGGTATTAACACACCATCTCTATCTGAATACCTTATCTGGATAGGGGGAAAAACCCCACACATTGATGTAAGCTGTACATGCAGGCAGCTCGCATTGTGATTGGATCTCATCCAGAAAAGGCCAGATGTAAATTCAATGTCTACAGCGTGGTCGCATCGGGGAGACAAATTGGGGAAAGTAGAAATCTCGTCTCGGCGGCCCGGCTGGCAGTTACACATATTGCGGCTCATGCTGAATGTTGCCATTTACACAGACCAAGCCAAGTTTGGCACAAAACACTCCCACCGCGACAAATGAGTTGCTGGCGTTACAATCACAGCAGCTGTACTCGCTGATGCTGATGCCTCGGTTTCACTGAAGTGTTGTTTCACTCTAAATTTTTGATGACAACAGGGAAACTTGCAATCATCACACACACTCGTTTTCTGCACCCAGCACGCTTGAGAAAAATGACCAAACAGGCCCACTGGGTAGAAGCCCGGGGAGGGGCCTGTTGCAGGGGTCAAGGGGCCCCTAAAGCCGAGCATCAGCCAGCTATCCCCATTATGAACTTTTCATTGAGGGACGCAGTCATTTGTGTAAGTAACGGCTCCATATCACTGCTTTGTTAGGATATGTCTTTGCTGATATGAACGCTGGTTTTAAGTGAGCTCATATTTGTGCTTGAGAGGGGTATATTGTGTACCTGAGCTGTAACTCCTGTTAAGTGTAGAATGATTCGCATGGAGGCAGTGTTAGCATCTAGGCTTAACATTTAATAATCATTGCAGCGAAACTCACGTACAGTGTACAGGCATGTAGCTGTGTGTATAATGCTGCCACTAGGCTGCACGATCACGTGACTACCCTAAGTATGGAATGCAGGTCAGTACAAACATAACGCTACAAGGTTATCTACATCCTCCTTCTTTAGTCCAGCACTGTAATTATGTTTTCAAAATGTTCACTGTGTTTCAAAGTAGCTGATATTTAGTAAAGCAGTACTGGCTATCTTGTGCTGGTCTTGCATGAACTATGCCTGACATGTAACTCTGCAAAGGAAGCAAATCTGTGTTAATGTAACATTAAACTTGTCAACAACAAGAGAAGTATACTTATAACTGTAGGTAGAATTTACCATTTAACATTTCAACCAACAAGTCAAGTCAGTTCTTGTGTCCACTCTTCATTCAGTGTATTTTGGGCTGGGCTTTGAAATCCTCCCACATCTTGTGATATAGGGGATTGAGACTGTCCAGGTGGCTCCACGACTGGTGGTGGCTCTTCAGTGGTCACTTGAGTGCCATGGTCTGGCTCTCTAGTGAGTACTGATGGAATGCGTTCCACTTGAGTGCCATCCTTGTCTTGCTCTCTGGTAAGTACTGATGGAACGTGTTCATTTTGGTCGAGGTTATGTTGAGGTTCGGATACTGGCAGAATGTGCCGTCGGTTTCTCCTGTATTCCTTTCCTTCCGATTCAACGATGTAAGATCTAGGTTCGTTGCACTTCCTTTTGATAAGTCCGATCTTGTCATGTCCCTTTGTAGTCTGAAGACGGACCATTTGGGACGGTTCCGGTGTAGGCAGTGATCTGCTTGACTTGTCATAGTGCACTTTCTGCATTCCCCGTTTCTTTGACAACTGAGCCCGGACCGTTACA
Organism: Lampris incognitus; assembly: GCF_029633865.1. Classification (NCBI taxonomy): domain Eukaryota; kingdom Metazoa; phylum Chordata; class Actinopteri; order Lampriformes; family Lampridae; genus Lampris; species Lampris incognitus. The sequence goes on from NC_079218.1 coordinate 10,357,107, forward strand.
GTGTGCTTTGAAGATGGCGCCAACAGCTGCTGGCTGGCAGGTAGGGTGGTGCGTGTTCTCCTAGATAGGAGACGCTGAGCGGGAGAGCCCAGGGTTGGGCATGTTCCGAATGTTCAGCAGATTCAGAAGTAGATCTGTCCCATCTCTCTTTGAAGTTTCAGGCAGCCTCTTTGCGCTTCGAACCGCCGTTCTGCCAGGCCGTTTGCTTGTGGGTATTCAAGACTGCTGGTGGTGTGGTGGAAACCCCAGGTTGTGGCAAACTCACGAAAAGTCTGACTGGAGAACTGGGTGCCATTGTCTGAAAAGACAGTGTCAGGGACGCCATGGACTGAGAAGTGTCACTTTAGCTTGTTGACCACACTTTGTGAAGAGAGGTTTTTAAGTGGATCGATTTCAAACCACCCTCAGTATGAGTCGACCAAGAAGCAGGTAGTGGTGACTGTTCCACTCGAAGATGTCTGTGGCGACGGTGGACCAGGGCAGTTATGGGATTGGGGTGGGTTACAGTGGCTCTTTCTGTTGATGTCCTTTTAGACTGTTGCACACACCGCAGGCTTGGGCCATTTTCTCAACATCCTTTGCCATAGATGGCCACAATGCAACATCACGTGCTCTGCGTTTCGTTGCTTCGGCCCCAGGATGTTTTTTGTGTAGAATGGTCAAGTACTCGAACTGTAGTGTTTGGGGAATGACCGCTCTTGTTCCTTTCATTACAATGTCATTGGCGATGCTGAGCTCATCCGGGAATGCAAAGAATGGTTTTGCAAGCAGCTGCAGTACTGCTTGCTCAGTTGGGCCATCCTTGCTTTATAGTGCGGCAGAGAGCTTGCATCGAAGAATCTGCAGCTGTGTGTTCTCGCAGCTCCTTCAGGCAATTTGATGAGACGGGCTGGACTGCCATCACTTCGAAGTCGTTCTGTTCAGTCTGATGCTGTGATGTGCTCTTCCTTGGTGCAAGAGACAGCGTGGCGGCCAAGTACATGAACTTCCCTTTCTTGAAAACAAGTGTCAAGTTGAACTTGTGCAGCTTCAGCATCATGCGTTGCAGACGCACTGGTGCGGTGTGGATTGGTTTGATAAGGGGCTGATGGTCGGTTTCGACTGTGATTGGCTTGCAGTAGACATAGTCATAGAACTTGAAACATGCAAACACCACTGCCAGCAGCTCCTTTTCTATCTGCGCCTATCTTGTCTCAGTCTCTGTCAAGGTGCATGAGGCATATGCTATGAGTTCACCTCCCTGTAAGCAAGCTGAACCAAGGCCATACTGTGATGCATCACAGGTGAGTGTGACAGGCTTTCTCACTTTGTAGTATTTCAGCCCCGGAGGGCTTGATATGTGGGTCTTCAGTCTGTTGAATGCATCTTCATGTTCCTTTTCCCAACAACAGGCTACGCCACGTTGCAGCAGCTGGCAGAAGGGTGCAGACAGTTCGCTGGAGTTAGGGATGAACTTTCCAAGGTATCTTGTCATTCCTAAGAATCTCTGAAGAGCAGCCTTGTCTTCAGGTGGGGGTATCTCAGCGATTGCTATGATCTTCGCAGGGTCAGCTTTGAGTCCCTGGTCTGTGAAGATGTGTCCCACGTAGCTCACCTGTTTGAGTCTGAACCTGCATTTCACCGGATTCAGTCTGAGCTTCACTTTCCGAGCCCTGTCCAGGACCTTTTTGAGGCTGGCATCATGTTCCTCTACTCCGTTGCCGCCCACGATGATGTCATCAATGATGTTCACACATGGATAGCCTGTGAAGACCTGCTCCATCACTTGGTGGAAGACCTCTGATGCTGAGCTGATTCCAAAGGGCATTCTCAGGAATCTGAACCTCCCCAGGGGTGTGGTGAATGTTTGGCTGGAGGATTCTGTGTCTAGTTTGATTTGCCCGAATGAACTTTTTGTATCCAGCACCGAAAACACAGTGGCGTCAGACATTTGTGCAGCTACCTCTTCAACGTGCGCATAGGATGGTGAGGGCACATTAAAGCTTCATTCAAGTCACGAGGATCGATGCATATGCAAATGTTGTCAGTGTCCTTCTTGTGTGTGGCAACCATTGCAGAAACCCATTCTGTGGGCTCTGTCATTGGTGTGATTACTCCCAATGTCACCATCCGATCCATCTTTTTTGACTTTGTCCTTCATCACTACGGGGATGCGCCTTGGTGGCCTCATGACAGGTGTGACATTTGGATCGACTTTCATTGAGTATGTTACTGGTAGTGAGCCAATCTCGTCATTGAACAGGTCAGCATATTCAGAGAATATTTTGTGTGAGAATGTTGAATTCTCGCTGAGGTCAACTTGATGTACGTCATTGTTTAGAGTGATTAAGTCCATGTTTAGGCAGTCTGGTAGGCCAAGTAGTGGGTGGACATTTTTTTTCACCACATGGAACTGCAGTGTGTGTGTCTGAGTCCTTGTTTGACAGTTTAGCAGCGCAGTGCCTTCTGTGTGGATCATGGTTCCACTGTATGCGACTAGTTTGGCTGTCTGTGTCTTGTCGATTTTCTCTACCTGTTTCACGAAGTTGTACGTGTCTGAGGAGATGACATTACACTTGGCCCCAGTATCTACTTTTAGCTCCAATGGTTTGCGATTCACTGTGACGGAGCAATAGATCTCCTTTTTGTTCTTTATGTTCTCCAGGTTGACTGTGCTGATTTCTCTAGTGTCTAGTGATAGTCCATCTACATGAAATGAGCCATCGCTGCTGTCTCGAGTCCTTTGCTGTGACCAGATGATTGACAGGTTTAGATGCACGGGCTTGTCTAGCAGACCGGCAGTACCTTTCGAAATGGTTATATTTGTTACAGTTGTGGCACTGTAGCCCGTATGCCGGACACTCCCTTGGTGGGTGATTTCCACAGCAATTTCTGCAGTTGGTGATACCTGTTGTTGAAGTTTGTTCACTCTGTGACATTGATCTGACTCCCTTCTGCTTTTTTCTAAAGGCTTTGGGATATTGGACAGCATCCACACTGACTGGGGCATGCATTGGAGTGGTCAGAGTTTTGCTGTGTTGCTCAGCTAGTTCACTTATTTGACACATACGAATAGCCTTAGCTAGAGTTAGCTCACTTTCCTTGAGTAGTGCTTTTCTGACACTATCACTGGTAACGCCACACACTAAATGGTCTCTGATCAGCTCCTCCTGAAGAACTCAGAAATTACAGCTTTTAGATTTGATCCTGAGTGTACTCACATATGCTACCACTGTTTCCCCAGATTTCTGGTTTCTGGTGTTGAAGGAATACCTCTCCATGGTGATGTTTGTCTGAGGGTTGCAAATCTCCCTGAATTTTCTTTTCAAACATTCCAGGTCTTCTCATGTCTCTGCCCGCCTCATGACGACCCCGTCTTCTGTGAGCACCGCTGGTAATTACGTGAATGAGTGCTCACATTCGATCGCCTCTGCTCCTGCTAAATTTAGCTGTATGTATGCTTGCGTTTTGGCTGGTTCCTGCTCGAATATGCGCCAATTCTCTGCTACATTGCCATCGAAGGTAAGAGGGTCCGGTCACCGAAATCCATCTGCCATTGTCATCCTTCTAGCTAGCTTTCTCTTCTTTCGTCTTTGTGGAGTTCCTTGCGTGCAAAGAGAATGGCTACGTTAGTTAGCTAGCGCTGCTAGCTAACTAATGTAGCCAGATGTAAATGGAGTCAGAGAAATGAGAGCTGGTGAGTAGAAACAATACAAATGAAAATCACAGCCATTATCATCAGAGACAGTAAATGGTGGTAAGCTGCCCACATCAAACTCGTCCCACAGTTGAGTTTCAAGCACGTGATTAAAACCTACAAAAATAAACGTTATCTCCAAACAAGACCAGCAGATGGCATTGATGGTGTGATGCTTTATTGAGCCACATTGGGAAAACTTTTTACACTCCACAGAAATCAGGAAGTGGGGGTCTGAGCGGGGCGTTTGCTTGCTGACCTGGAGACATTAACCCAGGTCCACATCAGATCGCAGGGCAGCCTACCCAACCCCACGCCAACATCATCAAAGTATTGTCGAGTTTCTTGAAGCATCCGGTTAATAATGTAAATTTAAAGGTTAGGAAAGTTACAGCTAATGTCAACTTTGGGGTTAAAATATTTCCAAGACGAAGTATGTGTTGGAGAGTTCATGGGCATGTTAAAGGTATTGTAACGTGCATGAATAAGAAGACATGCTGGCCGCTGGCCGGCGGGTCTGACTCTTTAGTCGAGCGGTTAGTGGTGTCTCCTGCGGTGCGGGCGATACGGGTTCACTTCCCGGCCGCGGCAGTTCCTGTGGTTGCGTTGTCCCCCGAATTCATTACATTACACTACCCCCCTCCTTCGGGAAGCGCGTCCCCGCGCTTAAGCATATCATCTCCTTCACGCGTCAGGGCGCATACGCTTCCCATGGCCTTACAGTCGCTCCATCCCACTTCTGACACCAATGTAGCGAATTCGGGGGACAACGCAACCACAGGAAATGCCGCGGCCGGGAAGCGAACCCGTATCGCCCGCACCGCAGGAGGCATTGCTAACCGCTCGACTAAAGGGTCAGACCCGCCAGCCAGCGGCCAGCGTGTCTACTTATCCATGCACGTTACAGTATTAACATCATGTCATTATAAAAACAAAATTGTAAAGATAATAAAAGAAGCACAAGGAGGACATACCTATTGTAGCAGTAATTGTGTGTATGTTACTAAAAAGTAATAATACCTTTAAAAATCGGATCGATCAAAGCTAATGTTAGGGTGGGAAAATTTATGGCTGGCGTCGCAGCCCATCTTTCCTTTACCTCCATCCATCCATCCATCCATCCATTATCTTAACCGCTTATCCTGCTCTCAGGGTCGCGGGGATGCTGGAGCCTATCCCAGCAGTCACTGGGCGGCAGGCGGAGAGACACCCTTGTAACAATAGGAACTATTGTTAGGAACCATTGTTTAGTTCCTTGTTTACACAGGGGTCGTTTATGTTGTTGCACCTGGAATAACGGACCGAGCATGATGCATAACCTTACGCGCCGAAGTTATTATTAAAGTTTATAGCCCAGTGGGGTTGAAACGAGTTTTAAAGTCTCATTAGTAGAAGGAAACAACACACTTTAACAACCCTGTACAGGCTTTACCTCCAAATTAAAAACAAAAAAAGTTTTTTCTTAAATTACCCTTAATTTTATCTATTTTCTCTTTATTCCTCATTTAAGCACAGACCCAGGAAAACCAAACGTGGCTCGCCTGCTTACTTTGACACCTACACAAGAATCATCATTTCTTTGTTTTTGAATCACCTTCGTATCGCCGGCTGAAACTTAATTTGGCGATAAAACTCGAGGAGGCGGACATGATGGAGACATCTAAAAAGGTAGCGTAACGCCGCCAACTCCGTCTCCCCGTCTAATTGTTCCAAATCAAGTCGGGGCCAGACAGCCTGCTAAGTGTGTTTACAGTCGGAGAGAGACAGCCAAGAAAGTGAGAAACCGTTGATGATGTTCAATACGACTTTGGTTTGGCCTGAAAGACAAAGCATCTGTATTTCTTTTCACTAACTCCTCTCAAGGTCTCTTACGCAATTCCACCAGTATTCCTTCCATCGTTTGCTTTATGTACCTCGGCAGCTGTCTGGCTCCGAGAGCTCAGAGTCCACACACCCACACCCCATCTACCCTATCAAAGGAAACTGCCACCGACTCTGCCTGTGATGAAAAAACAAACAAAACAAAAACACACACACACACACACACATACACACACAAAAAGATGGAGCCTTCACATATTCACATACACATGCTCTCTCCCACACTTGACGTAAGTCTGCAAAAAATTAATAGTGTGCTTCTTTACCGATGCCGTGATGGTGGTACAGCATGGAGGTGACCCCATCGAACCGGAAGCCGTCAAAGCGATACTCCTCCATCCACCAGCGCAGGTTCGACAGCAGGAAGCGCGACACTTCCCAGCTAAAACACAAGAAGAAGACACAGAATGACGACACACGGCCACGTCAGCTTTGTGTTAAGATATGGCTAGCAACTGCTAGCTTAACACCACCTTCTTTAGGCTTGATCCCCATTTGTCAGGGGTCGCCAATTCGGATTTTATAGTTTCCATCAGTACCCTGTGAGAGCACCGATGGTGGTCGTTGTTAACCCGGGCCTTGACTGATCCGGCATGGAGCCTCGACTGTCCTGGCTGTGGCAGTTCCCGGTGCCCCCCCCCCCTGAATTCGCTACACTGGTGTCAGAAGTGGGGTGGTGAGACCGTGAGGCCATCGGAAGCGTGTGTGCCCAGAGGCGTGAGGGACTGATATCCTGAAGCGCGGGGACGGGCTTCCCGAAGGAGGGGGTATTGTAATGTGCACATGCCTATCGCTAAAATTGTTAGCTTCTCATGAACTTCGCAGGCTGTCTCATTGGATCCACTGTAGTGCAGCCTTCTGGACATGTGGTATGCAGTTTACAGAGGACGCTTCTTCCATAGGACGCGTCCCTCCATTTGGGACACAGCCTCCACCTGGAGCCATAGGACATTTCTGAGCTTGTAATTTTGTCTGCCTCTGTATTAAATGTATGGATCAACATTTTCAGATTAGCAGCTCGAGCGTACCATTGCACTTGCACCTCACAGCACCACAGTTCGATATTTCCTGTTCAGCAAATGTCATCTCTTGACTTTTTGTGTAATTAACAAGCCCCCCATTTTTTTACGTGACAAAGCTGAGGACTACACAGACCTTTAGACATTTGTGAAGTGACACAGCTAAATTAAAAAATAAATAGCATGATCAGAACACGTGCTGGAAGAGTCAGCTGATTATTCAGTTACTCAAATGACAATTAATCAATTGCAAATTCAATAACTGATTAATCATTTTAGTGATTTATTAAAAACCAAAGGTTTGCTGGTTACAGTTTCACAAATGCTATGATTTTCTTGTCTTTCTCTGATTCATCCAGCCATCCATCCATCATCCAAACCGCTTATCCTGCTCTCAGGGTTCACGGGGATGCTGGAGCCTATCCCAGCAGTCATTGGGGCGGCAGGGGGGGAGACACCCTGGACAGGCCACCAGACCATCACACAGGGCCGACAAACACACACACCCACCAACATTCAAACCTAAGGACAATGTAGTACGGCTGATTCACCTGACCTACATGTCTTTGGACTGTGGGAGGAAACCGGAGCACCCGGAGGAAACCCACGCAGACACGGGGAGAACATGCAAACTCCACACAGAGGACGACCCAGGACGACCCCCCCCAAGGTTGGACTACCCCGGGGCTCGGACCCAGGACCTTCTTGCTGTGAGGTGACCGCGCTAACCACTGCGCCACCGCGCCGCCCCCCCCCCCCAAAAAAACAAATTTATTCGAAAATGAACTCAGCATAGAAAATAACCCTTAGGTGCAGCCTCAAAAACAGAGTAAAGCTGGAAGCGTAGCGCAGTTTAGCGCAGTGTAACCTACTGGGGATTTCATCCCATTTAATCTGAACTGTCCATCGCCCTCCACAACCTCAAAGCACTACAAAGACAGTAAGATGAGTTCACGGTCCTTCCGCCTTATGGCGAGCTGTTTCTCTTCATCATCGCCCTGTTTGTCAGAGGCAAACACCAACATGCATATTCAGACGAACCAACGCAAGCATGCACGCTCCCTCATTCCCTCCCTCTCTTTCTCCCCCTCTTTTACAGACTCGTAGCCACACAAATACACACACACAAATACACACACACACACACACACACACACACACACACACACACACACACACACACACACACACACACACACACACACACACACACACACACACGCCAAAGGCTGACTTCATAGACTTGCTTCTGCCTGTTGGGAATCAATTAAAGTCAGTTAAGTGATGCCGGGATGACTGCTTCAGAGCCTAATGGGTAGAGCTTTACACGTCTCCTCTTCTAGCCTATTATCTTTCATTAATAACACAACGCCTCTGGGGTGGGGTGGAGTGGGTCGGGGGGAAAGAGAGAGAGAGAGAGAGAGAGAGAGAGAGAGAGAAATGGACAGAGGAAGGACAAACAAGCATGCTGAAAGCTAAACTCGCCAAACAACAAGCTGGACTCTCTCCAGCTGCAACTGGCTGTTAAACAGCTCATAACCACACACATTACTCCAACAAGAAACGCTTGATCTGAGTTTGCATCATGTTGAGCTACTCCAGAAGTTTACTTTCCGACGAATCAGGAAGCCAGGCTCATGTTGCCGTTTGTTTTTGTATTTTGCTTGGAGGAGAGGTGTGGGTGAAGCGCCACTTGCAAATTTGCATGCATGCATACACTGATGCTTAAAATCTCTCTCGCATTTGTATGTGCCTTCCTGTTGCCTTACAGTCATACGCACACACACACACACACAAACACACACACACACAAGAATTGCTTTTGCAGTGAAAATGTAAAGAAGGCTATACCTATTACCTTTTGCGGTTTCCTAGGCAACCTAAGAAACTCATTCACCCTCTACAGCAGCAGCAGCAGAATCGCTGCCCATCAAGCTCCATCACCGTTAAGGTACCAGGAAGCGCCGTTACATGGAAAGAGTGAAAAGAGATTCCGGTCATTAAGGTGCCCGGGAGAGTGTCTCTTCATTTAAAGACGCCTCTCTGTCAGTGAAGGGCAAGAGAGGTATTGGGCGCGGATGGCTCTGAAAGCTGACTTTGGTCCTCCGCTGCCTTCTTACTTTTGCTTTTTACAGTGGTGTCCTCAGAGTGGCCCTGTGATGGCCTGGCGGCCTGGCCAGGGTGTCTCCCGCCTGCCGCCCAGTGACTGCTGGGATAGGCTCCAGCATCCCCGCGACCGTGAGAGCAGGATACGCGGTTTGGATAATTGATGGATGGATGGAAGTTCTCAGCGCATGCTAACAACCCGCCAGTGATTCTCGGCCATGTGCCTTGGAGAGAGCCAACACCACACTATCTGACTTCATGGCTCAGTCCTCCTCTGTCGGGTTGAATGTGTGTTGATTGGTGAAGTCAGCTGGTGTATTGTCAGGTTTAAACATGGACCCTCCACGGCACGTGGCCGACCATCACTGGAATACAGAGAGAGAAAGGGATGTGGCTGTTGAAGACGGGTGGATAAAGGTTAGGAAGAAGGGATGGAGAAAAGAGCGAAAGTCAAAGGGAGATTTCGCCACTTATAAAGTACACATCCAGGATGGTCCAGGAAGCACTTTAGTGTCACTCATATTTGGAGAGAAAACAGTCTTTCCCTGTTCAGAGAGCCTGTCCTGCAGTTACTGCGTGGACCAGCATGCATTGTGCAAGATGCAGCCGTCCAGACACGCCGCTACAGCCGTAATGCTTCTAACACACCTGCACATTTTCTCTCTCCAAAAACAATGCAGTGTCCAAACGATTTTGCGGCCATATTGCCATACATATGGCTGCCCCTTTTTACAGGAGACACAGGATTTATTCCCCATGATCCATTATCCAAACCGCTTAACCTGCTCTCAGGGTCACGGGGATGCTGGAGCCTATCCCAGCAGTCATTTGGGCAGCAGGCGGGGAGACACCCTGGACAAGCCACCGGGCCATCACAGGGCCCACACACACACATACACTACCGTTCAAAAGTTTGGGATCACCCAAACAATTTTGTGTTTTCCATGAAAAGTCACACTTATTCACCACCATATGTTGTGAAATGAATAGAAAATAGAGTCAAGACATTGACAAGGTTACAAATAATGATTTGTATTTGAAATAAGATTTTTTTTACATCAAACTTTGCTTTCGTCAAAGAATCCTCCACTTGCAGCAATTACAGCCTTGCAGACCTTTGGCATTCTAGCTGTTAATTTGTTGAGGTAATCTGGAGAAATTGCACCCCACGCTTCCAGAAGCAGCTCCCTCAAGTTGGATTGGTTGGATGGGCACTTCTTTGAGCAGATTGAGTTTCTGGAGCATCACATTTGTGAGGTCAATTAAACGCTCAAAATGGCCAGAAAAAGAGAACTTTCATCTGAAACTCGACAGTCTATTCTTGTTCTTAGAAATGAAGGCTATTCCATGCGAGAAATTGCTAAGAAATTGAAGATTTCCTACACCGGTGTGTACTACTCCCTTCAGAGGACAGCACAAACAGGCTCTAACCAGAGTAGAAAAAGAAGTGGGAGGCCGCGTTGCACAACTGAGCGAGAAGATAAGTACATTAGAGTCTCTAGTTTGAGAAACAGACGCCTCACAGGTCCCCAACTGGCATCTTCATTAAATAGTACCTGTTAGAGCCTGTTTGTGCTGTCCTCTGAAGGGAGTAGTACACACCGGTGTAGGAAATCTTCAATTTCTTAGCAATTTCTCGCATGGAATAGCCTTCATTTCTAAGAACAAGAATAGACTGTCGAGTTTCAGATGAAAGTTCTCTTTTTCTGGCCATTTTGAGCGTTTAATTGACCCCACAAATGTGATGCTCCAGAAACTCAATCTGCTCAAAGAAGTGCCCATCCAACCAATCCAACTTGTGGGAGCTGCTTCTGGAAGCGTGGGGTGCAGTTTCTCCAGATTACCTCAACAAATTAACAGCTAGAATGCCAAAGGTCTGCAATGCTGTAATTGCTGCAAATGGAGGATTCTTTGACGAAAGCAAAGTTTGATGTAAAAAAAATCTTATTTCAAATACAAATCATTATTTCTAACCTTGTCAATGTCTTGACTCTATTTTCTATTCATTTCACAACATATGGTGATGAATAAGTGTGACTTTTCATGGAAAACACGAAATTGTTTGGGTGATCCCAAACTTTTGAACGGTAGTGTACATACACATACACGCACACGCAGACACACACACCTAGGGACAATTTAGTATGGCCGATTCACCTGACCTATGTGTCTTTGGACTGTGGGAGGAAACTGGGGCACCCAGAGGAAACCCACGCAGACACGGGGAGAACACGCAAACTCCACACAGAGGATGACCCAGGACGACCCCCAAGGTTGGACTACCCCAGGGCTCGAACCCAGGACCTTCTTGCTGTGAGGCGACCGCGCTACCGACTGCGCCACCATGCTCCCCGTGATGGAGAATCAAAATTGAAGTTCTCAGCAGTAGTTCTTCCATCACAGTAATTAATGCACATATGGTTGAAAATTGGTGGAGGGTTCCTTTAAGTTTATTTGTATAGTCCTCAATCACAGTTACGGTCTCGGAGGGTTTTTAGATTCATACAGTTAGGTCCATAAATATTTGGACAGTGACACAACATTTGTAATTTTGCCTCTGTACACCACCACAGTGGATTTGAAATGAAGTAACCAATATGTGATTGAAGTGTGGACTTTCAGCTTTAATTTAAGGGGTTGGACAAAAATATTGCATTAACCGTTCAGGAATTACAGCCAGGGGCGGCATGGTGGCGCAGTGGTAGCGTGGTCACCTCACAGCAAGAAGGTCCTGGGTTCAAGCCTCTGGGTAGTCCAACCTTGGTGAGTCGTCCCGAGTCGTCCCGGGTCGTCCTCTGTGTGGAGTTTGCATGTTCTCTCCATGTCTGCAAGGGCTTTCCTCCGGGGGCTCCGGTTTCCTCCCACAGTCCAAGGACATGTAGGTCATGTGAATTGGCCGTACTAAATTGTCCCTAGCAATGGATGTGTGTGTGTGTGTCTGTGTGTGTGTGTCTGTGTGTGTGTGTGTGTGTGTGTGTGTGTGTGTGTTGGCCCTGTGATGGCCTGGCGGCCTGTCCAGGGTGTCTCCCCGCCTGCCGTCCAATGACTACTGCAATACGTCCCCGCGACCCTGAGAGCAGGATAAGCGGTTAAGATGATGGATGGATGGAATTACAGCCAGTTTTATATATGGTCACCCCATTTTCAGAGGATCAAAAGTAATTGGACATTTGACTAACAAGTGGTTTCATGGGAAAGTAAGACCTTTTCCATCATTATTCCATGACAAATTAAGCAGATAAAAGGTCTGGAGTTCATTCCAAGTATTTACATTTGCATTTGGTAGCTGTTCATGGGAACTCTCAACATGAAGTCCATAGAGGTGTCAATACAAGTGATGGAGGCCATCATTAGGCTGGAAAAGCAAAGGAAATCTATCAGATGGACAGTTAACACTTCAGGAGTGGCCAAATCAACATTCTGGTACATTCTTAAAAAGAAAGAATGCACTGGCAAGCTCAGCAACACCAAAAGGCTTGGAAGACCACGGAACACATCTACGGTGGATGATCGCAGAATTCTTTCCCTCGTGAAGACAAACACACTCATAACATCTAGTGAAGTCAAAAACACTCTTGAGAGGTAGGGGTATCATTGTCCAAGTCTACAATCAAGAGACGCCTGCATGAAAATAAATACAGAGGGTTTATGACAAGGTGAAACCCACTGGTGTCACTTATGAACAGGAAGGCCAGATTAGACTGTTTTAAAAACATGTTAAAACCTACCCAGTTCTGGAACAAGGTTCTTTGGACAGATGAAGCAATGATTAACTTGTACCAGAAGGATGGGAAGAGGAAAAGTGTGGAGAACAAAAGGAACAGCTCATGATTCTCAGCATACCATATCATCTGTCAAACATGATGGAGGTAGTGTTATGAAATGGGCATGTATGGTTGCCAGTGGAACTTGGTCAGTGGTGTTTATTGATGATGTGACTACTGACAGAAGTAGCAGGATGGATTGTGATGTTTATAAGGATATACCATTTGCTCAGATTTAGCCAAATGTCACAAAACTGAGAGGACGGCGCTTCACACTGCAGATGGATAATGACACAAAACAAGCTGAGAAAGCAACCCAAGAGTCTCTCAAGGCAGAAAAGTGGAATATTCATCAGTGACCAAGTCAGTCACCTGACCTCAACCAAGTGAGCATGCTTTTCACTTGCTGAAGATCAAAATAATGGCCAAAAGACCCACAAACAACCAGAAACTGAAGGCAGCTGCCGTTAAGTCTTGGCAGAGCATTTCAAAGGAGGAAACTCAGAATTTGAAGATGTCGATGGGTTCCAGACTTCAGACAGTCATTGACTGCAAAGGAGTTTCCTCCAAATATTAAATATAATTGTTATAATCATAGTTATGTTTGTTTGTCCAATTACTTTTGAGCCTCTGAAAATGGGGTGACCCTGTATATTCACGGCTGTAATTCCTGAACAGTTAATGCCATATTTTTGTCCAACCCCTTAAATTAAAGCTGAAAGTCTACTCTTCAATCACATCTCAAATACTTCATGTCAAATCCACTGTGGTGGTGTACAGGGGCAAAATTACAAATATTGTGTAACTGTCCAAATACTTATGGACCTAACTATTACATTCTCCAAAAACAGGTTAATATGGTAAATGATAAGCTAAGGCACACTCTAATCATAGACACTCGATTCAGATGGGGAAGAACTGCCACAGAAAAGAAAAAGAAAAACTTTTTCAGGAATAAAATAGGTGAAACCTCGGCAGTGTCACAGGAGAGATGTCTCTTTCAAGACAGAAGACATCTCAGGATCTGATCGAGAAAGCATGACAAAAAGAGAAGACAAGCCGTAGAGTGGTGTAAAATTACAGATGACTATATGATGAATGAACAAACGAAATGACAAGTTAGTGACACTTTTATTGATCATTTTTTGTTTAGATGTAAAATTTGTCAACTTGCCACCTACATCTCCCAGACACACAGCAGCACAGCGTTAGCAAGTCATTCACACACAGCTTGTATTAATACTGTTTATGTCACACACCGCTTATATTGTAGTGACTGGGGGAGGTGGTCGCTCTGACTGTCAGTGGTTCTGTGTTGGGGGAGCGCAAGGCCTGATGGGACTGTTAACGTTCATGTTAAAATTGTGTTTCAGTGATGTTGCTTTCATGTTGTAGTTACAGTGTTTGTTTGGGGGTTCGACTTGGACTAAGTAGAAGACCATTTACTGACCGTAGGACCGTGACTCAGACTAATGTCGCCAGTTGTGACCTCTGGGGGGAAATCATTGTGTTAGTTTTGGTCAGCGTGTAAATAAAAGAATACTCCCGGGGTCGTGCGGTGTATGGGACATGAATGCTGCTATTAAAAAGAGATCTCTACCGCCTTGCCATGCCCCAATCCCTCAGCGAGGCTCTCTGCGAAGCCGAACAGGCCACGGTGGTACTCTCCACATGGCTTACCACACAGAAGGTCCCCGCCCTCCGACTGCACGTCAGGTGGTCAGACTATGATGAAGAGGAAGAGGTAGAAGAGGTCCATCATGTTTGGCTTCCACCACAGCAGTCTCGGCGATGGCCTTCAACATCCAGGTGACGTCCAGCCCGGCCGACTGACTGCTGTTACCGGTGTGACGAGCCTGGTCACATAGCCCGTGACTGCCAAACACCAGCACTGAAAGCCAGAGTAACCTGGCCGGTGGGGAAACAATGGCAGAGTGGCCTAGTTAGGGGACTCCCAATCCAGTCTCCAGCCCCCCTTCAAAGCCGATGCACGCTGGTGGGTTGCCTAGGGCACACCAAAGGACTATCTGGACTGCCAACTTGAAGGTCGATCCTGCTGGGCCCTGGTAGACACTGGGTGTACCATTTCCCTGATGTAATCTGGCATCCTCCCGGGCACCACCGGCACATTCTTGGTGGCATGGTCACCAACCAACACCCAGCTGATGACAGTGACAGGAGAAAAGGCTGGCATGAGATAGAAGAAGTTACTGCAAGTCCAGGCTGGAGACCAGGAGCTGGCACATGAGTTCTGGCTCGCCAACATCCAAGACCCATGAATCATTGGCCTGGACCAGCTGATCTGCTGGGGAGCCCATGTTATTGCGTCGGAGGCAACCGTCACCCTTGGCACGAAGACTGTGGTAATCTGGTCCGGCTGAGGGAGGAGTCGCCGAGCAGCTGCCGCTCAGCAGGCACAGAGCCCCGGTGCGGCATTGGAGTGCCGCTACTGCTAATGGCAAGAGGAACAGGGCCAGATTGCGCCAACAGTGGTGGCCATCCAGACTACCAGCAATGAGAAGAGGTGGTTCCCGTTGACCACGCAGCAACTGAGGCAGTAGCAGGAGGCAGACATGACCGTGGTGCTGGTGAGGGGCTGGCTGAAGATGGGGTGGCGCCCTGAGTGGACAGAGGTGTTAGCACTCGTGCCTAAGGTAAAGGCCTACCACTCTCAGTGGGGCAACTTTGAGCTCCAGGATGGGTTGGCGTACTGGAGGTGGCAAACTCCCGGACGAGGGAACGACCTCCCGCAGCTATTGGTGACCCGTGTGCTCCGTCCCCAGTTTGTCCAGATGGTCCATGGCTTGATGGGGGTGGGGCACTACGGGAAGGCCAAGACCCTCCACCGCCTAAGGGGGCGGTTCTACTGTCCTGGCTGCCGGTGAGACGTGGAGCTGCACATGCACTGCTGCAACTCCTGCACCCGCCAGGGCCGGGCTGGCTCTGGAGTGCAGCAGAAGAGGGCCTATGACACACAATGCCTTGGGCAGGCCTTCATGAGAGGGGACATGGTATGGGAGTATTATCCCGTTTGCAAGAAGGGGATTTTCCCCAAGCTTCACAGCCACTGGCAGGGGCCTGGCTAGGTCATGGGCAGGCTGCCTGGGGTGGTGTACCCCTTGCTCCGCCTGTTGTTGGGGATGGGGGCGACAGTAGCACCCCATGCGCGATCAGTGTGTCTCTCCCTCAGTTGCGCTTCGTGTGAGACCCAGGCGGCCTGTTCACCACAGACAGCACCCTGGACATTTGTGGGGAAACGTATTGGGTGATGGGATCACGAGGACACGGGGGCTATGTAACAACCGGGGGAGGCAGTTGCTCTGTCGTCAGTTCTGCGCTGGGGGAGTGCAAGGGCTGATGGGACTGTTAACGTTCATGTTAAAATTGTGCTTTAGTGATGTTGTGTTCATGTTGTGGTTAATGTTGTGTTTGTTTGGGGGTTTGACTCGGACTAGGCAGAAAACCATTTACTGACTGTAGGACTGTGAGTCAGACTGATGTCGCCGGCTGTGACTATGGGGGGGAAAGCATTGTGTTTTTAGTTCTGGTTGGGGTGTAAATAAAAGAACACTCCCAGGGTCGTGCAGTGTACGGGAAACATGACTTGCAAAGAGATCTCTGCCTCGCGACTCCTTCTTCCACGCTGGCTCGCCACAATATCATACTGTAGCTGTTGCCATAACATGCATGTCTTTGGAGTGTACCAGAGGACACGCAGACCGCCTGGTACAGATGAATCATTTCTGATTTTCTGCTCACATGTGGCACAGATCAGATATGTATTACACCCGTGTAACTGGGAAAAAACTACAAGGAATTGGATATTTTCGGATCTGATTTTGACTACATTCATATGTGGAAATAAATCGAAGAGGGATCTGGCATCTGCCAATACGACTGCTGTGTAACCACACCGATGTTCAGGTCATTGTGAATTGCACATCACCCAATATGGAACCCTCTCACTCTCTTGTGGCACTTTGAGTGATTTGTCATGCACAAGTGCAAACCAACCGCTGAATCCACGTCTGTCTTGAGGTTTCTGTGTTCTGACTTCCCTGAGCACAACAAGATTATTCCTTCCTTTCAAGAAGTACACAAATGACACTGACGACGACACAGTCATATACACTGATTTGAGCTGTGCCCGAAGAGGAAACATCGAGGGCGTTCTGACAGGATGTGGAAGCGGGGCAGGCTAAGCTAACTGCTAGCCCATGCAGCCCGGCAGTTCCGATAACACCGAGGGCGGTCTGGCGGCGGCCTCGCCTGGCGTTGACTGTGTTTGGTGTCGTCATGTGGAGTGCGGGGAGGTGTGTCGAAAGGTGTCTGGCTGAGAGAGCTGGCGTTGGATCGGCTGGGGGGAGCCTGGTCTGCTGCGTCCGGTGGGCCCATGAACCACGACCCTGCCTGGAGCTGCGCCCGAGGAGGAAACACCGAGGGCGGTCTGACAGGACGCGGAAGCAGGGCTGGCTAAGCTAACTGCTAGCCCATGCAGACCGGCAGTTCCGACAGTCATCCTGGCGTTCGCTCTCTTGGACAGTGAATTGTTTTTGTGTTTTTGTTTGGATGTGTTTTTGTCTTTGTGTTGCACTGCTGTGGGCTGGGGGAAACGATATGTCGTTTCATTTCATGTACCCAAGTGCATAAAATGAAATGACAAATAAATGTTCCCCGATTCCTGAAGGTACAAACTTTATTTTCGCTTTTGCAATTCTGGCTACAGTTGCCTTTAAAACCCACAAAGAGTAAAAAATAAAAAAATTTAAAAAGCCCCTTTTCTGAGCGAGTGAATTACCAAACTGACATCTTGGTAAACTCCATTCTTCTCAAGCTGTGAAATAAAAAAATCTCTTTGTGTCACGGATCTCACGCTCCCCTCTGCCAACAGTTCTTTTTTTTCTTTTTCCATAAAGCCCCGATTCTACCTCTTCTCCTCGTGAGCCAAAGTTGTGTTTGTCGTTTGATGAAGCGGTAGAGAAGTTGGAGGAAAGCCATGCAGGGTGTGGGGCTGCGTTATTCACACCACGTTCGTATCATCACTTATCTTTGTGCTCATTGTGGTTTAAGTTGATAAAACAAATTGGAAACAAACAAGTATTTTAAAAAAAAAACTCGATAAAAATGCATTTTTACTACCAGATGGTTACCTCTCTCTCTCTCTCTCTCTCTCTCTCTCTCTCTCTCTCTCTCTCTCTCTCTCTCTCTCTCTCTCTCTCTCTCTCTCTCTGTCTCTCTCTTGCTCTTTCTCTCTCTCTCTGTCTGTCTCACTCTCTTGCTCTCTCTCGCTGTCTCTCTCTCTCTCTCTCTTGCTGTCTCTCTCTTGCTCTGTCTCTCTCTCACTCTCTCTCTCTTGCTCTGTCTCTCTCTCTCGCTCTGTCTGTCTCTCTCTCTTGCTCTGTCTCTCTCTCTCTCTCTCGCTCTGTCTGTCTGTCTCTCTCTCTTGCTCTCTCTGTCTCTCTTGCTGTCTCTCTTGCTCTCTGTCTCTCTCTCTCGCTCTGTCTCTCTCTCTTGCTCTCGCCGTCTCTCTCTTGTTCTCTGTCTGTCTCTCGCTCTGTCTGTCTGTCTGTCTGTCTGTCTGTCTGTCTCTCTTGCTCTCTCTGTCTCTCTCACTGTCTCTCTTGCTCTCTGTCTCTCTCTCTCGCTCTGTCTCTGTCTCTCTCACTGTCTCTCTTGCTCTCTCTCTCTCTCTCTCGCTCTGTCTCTCTGTCTCTCTCTCTTGCTCTCTGTCTCTCGCTCTGTCTGTCTGTCTGTCTCTCTTGCTCTCTCTGTGTCTCTCACTGTCTCTCTCTGTCTGTCTGTCTCTATCTCACTCTCTGTCTCTGTCAAATTCAAATGTGCTTTATTGGCATGACAAGCATTCTCATATTGCCAAAGTATTAATAACATATGATACAAAATACTTAATGTCATAACAAACAATACAAACAAGATAAGACAGTTGAAAACAAATGAACACACAAACAAACACACAAACAGACATATATTAGTGAAGTGATTTTAGTCACTCATTGTACTCACTTTGTGGCAGCTGCTACGCACTTTGCTCCCACATGCACATTGGGCTTTCTCACCTAATAAGTAGGGGGCTGCCTGGGCAGAGTCAACATGTATTAGTGTTTTTGTTATTTTTGTGAATTTGGGGTGGTATTCTTTTCTTATATGTTTGAATTTGTCACATGTGGTCAAGAAGTGGAGCTCTGTCTCTGTCTATCTGTCTCTCTCGCTGTCTCTCTCTCTCCTCTCTCTCTGTCTCTCTTTCTCGCTCGCGCTGTCTTGCTCTGTCTTGACTCTCTCCTCTTTCTGTCTGTCTCTCTCGCTTGCTCATTATCTGTCTTGCTCTCTCTCGCCTCTCTCTCTCTCTCTTGCTCTCTCTCTCTCTCCACCCCCTGTTGGTCTTCAAGGCTGAAGTGAGATGATCTCCTTGTTAGAAAGCGCCATACCACACCATACATTCTTGAGCCCTGGTGCATTCAAACACGCACACGCACACAAACATGCACGTGTGTGTGCGTGTGTGTGCACACTCACACTCGTACTCGGTAAACAAAACACACATGACAGAAAAAAGAGAGACTAGATGCTGGTGCTCATAACAACAAGACGGCATCACTGCAAAGGGTTGAAATAGTGCATGTGGGAACAAGCATGGGCAAAGGTGTGCACATACACACACATGTATACACAAAACCCTGTGCGGAGACGTGCGCACTCAGACCCTCCAACGTGCACACACGTCTGCACACAAACACAAACACTGGCAAGCACATACACACACTTGTGCACACATACACATCAATGCAGGCACACTCACATGGGTACACACAAACACACACACATATACAACGAAGAAGAAGAAAAACTCATTTTCGCCCCGGTGTGTTTTTTTTCTCGGGTTGTCATGGTAATATTCATGGCCGGGGTTCGTTAAAAGAGCTGTGATTGCTGACATTAGCCGAGTCTAGAGGTGTCAAGACTGAGCAGAAAAGGCAGTAAAAATGGGTTTTAGTGAGCTAACACATACACACACACACACACACACACACACACACACGAGATGCTGAGACACACTCACATAGATGTGTGTGAAAACACACACACACACACACACACACACACACGAGATGCTGAGACACACTCACATAGGTGTGTTTGAAAACACACACACAAAGCTGACTATTAATTACTGATGAAAACATGACTGACTGCACAGAAAGAAGGAGCGAGGGAGCAGAGGCGAGCTGTCTGAAAGGAGGAGCGAGGGAGCAGAGGTGACCCACCTGAAAGACGGCGTCACCGCGGCTCTATTCACCGTCTGCCGGCCGTGTAGAAGGCCCGCGGGGCAGCGGTCGCCTCAAGGTTGCCACGCGGATGCTTGCGACGAGCGACTGATCAAACGGCCACTGCGATTGGTGCTGGGAATCGCACGATTGACGCGAGGTGACGGCACCGCAGTCCCAGTTGAAAGAAGAATTTAAGAAGACCAGATCGCCTTTGCTTGTCCTCGCCGCTCACCACTTAAGAGTCAACTCAACTTTTCGCCATAGCCGCCGCAACAACTCGCTCACACCGGAACCGCCAACGCAGAGGGCGACAAGTGAGAGAGACGGAGAGCGAGGAAGAAAGGGAGATTTCAATGGGGCGATGAAGCCTACGCAGACCATCTAATGTCTGTCCATGTAGACCTAACGTGGGAACAGAAAACGGAGACGACTTTGTCTCATGGTGAAGTTTCCCATCGCCAAGGGACGACCGCTCTGAAGGCTGTTTGAGGGACTGAACCAAAGTCTGCACAGACCAAAGCCATGCATGGAGCGGCATGTGTGAGATGAAATCTAGGGAGTTACAAAATCCACTAACCACATTTCTTTTCCTGTTCCAACATTGTTCACGACACATTTGACACAAATTCAGATGGATCCAGCTCCGTTTGGCTCAGAGGCCAACAATGTCACCCCTCAATAGAGGAGGGACACAACACGTAAGCCAAAATCAACCTCCGCAGACTGGGACGTGACTGGGAAGACAGTGAGCAATACTTAGACCAACTGTGTTTTCACACTACAGTCGACAAAGCTACAAAACCGTCAAGTGTGGGGAGCGACTCTGTCGCCCAGTCGCCCTTCAGATGGCGTTCAAACTCTCAATGACGTGATTAAAGTCGCCTTGGGCTTGCGCACCATGAATGTCTTCTCCTCCGATACATGTGGAGTCGCCGGCCGCTTCTTTTCACCTGACAGTGAGGAGTTTCCCCAGGGGGACGTAGCGCGTGGGAGGATCACGCTATTCCCCCCGGTTCCCCCTCCCCCCCGAACAGGTGTCCCGACCGACCAGAGGAGGCGCTAGTGCAGCGGCCAGGACACATACCCACATCCGGCTTCCAACCCGCAGACACGGCCAATTGTGTTTGTAGAGACGCCTGACCAAGCCGGAGGTAACGGGGATTCAAACCGGCGATCCCCATGTTGGTATGCAACGGAATAGACCGCCACGCTACCCGAATGTCCAATGTACTATTATCTTTGGTAAAGATCCATCCATTATCCAAACCGCTCATCCTGCTGTCAGGGTCGTGGGATGCTGGAGCCTATCCCAGCAGTCACTGGGCGGCAGGCGGGGAGACACCCTGGACAGGTCGCCAGACCATGACAGGGCCCACACACACACCCACACACACACACACACACACACACACACACACACACACATTCACACCTAGGGACAATTTAGTACGGCCGATTCACCTGACCTACACGTCTTTGGACTGTGGGAGGAAACCGGATCACCCGGAGGAAACCCACGCAGACACGGGGGGGGACATGCAAACTCCACACAGAGGACGACCCGGGACAAACCCCAAGGTTGGACTACCCCGGGGCTCGAACCCAGGACCCTCTTGTTGTGCGGCGACCACGCTAACCACTGTGCCACTTTGTAATTTTTCAAATAATTACAAATAAAATATTTACAGAGGAGCCCTGTGATGGCCTGGCGGCCTGTCCAGGGTGTCTCCCCAGTGACCGCTGGGATAGGTTCCAGCATCCCCGTCACCCTGAGTAGGATAAGCAGTTTGGATAATCGATAGACGGATATGTACAGAGGAAACTGGCTGACAGCAAGTATGAGTTTTTTGCTCCACTCTTGGGACAAGGACCTTTCGGGAGAGACGAGAAAGGAAGCGGAAACGATGAAACAACTTCCTTACAATTGTGATTGGTTGATGCTTCACCGCATTACTGAAGAGGCGAGAAAAGTTGAAGCCAGCTGAAGTTTATTTTGAAGCCCGTAATGCAGTGCTGTCAGGCACATATACATATGTATGTGCGTTGCTCTGTCACCGGCAATGTGAAGGCGACACAGGGGTTTTCCACAGGTGATAAACTTGCCTGCAAACTCAGGTTGCCTCTCTCCAGCACCATAAGCTCCTCATATAAAGAGATAAAACGGGAGAATATTCACGCGTGGTAACCATAGCAACACTGTAACACATCACTGAGAGACGTCGCTATACACCGTCGTTACTTTGTGTCACTGGAAATAACTGAAAAGCTAATTATCGCTTAACTAAATAATAAATAATGGACCACCGCGGAACGTCGCCGTGCCAAATTTTGGAATCAAGCTCAGGGAGTTCTACAATTGCCAACAAAAGCGCCTCCTCCAATCCCCCCCCCCCTTTCTCCCCAATTGTACCCGGCCAATTACCCCGCTCTTCTGAGCTGTCCCGGTTGTCGCTCCACCCCCTCTGCCGATCCGGGAAGGGCTGCAGACTACCACATGCCTCCTCCGATACATCGCCAGCCGCTTCTTTTCACCTGACAGTGCCGAGTTTCGCCAGTGGGATGTAGCGCGTGGGAGGATCACGCTGTTCCCCCCAGTTCCCCCTACCCTCCGGACAGGCGCACCAACCGACCAGAGGAGGCGCTAGTGCAGCGACCAGGACACATACCCACAGCCGGCTTCCCACCCGCAGACACGGCCAACTGTGGTTGTAGGGACGCCCGACCAAGCCGGAGGTAACGCGGGGATTTGAACCTACGTTCCCCGTTTTGGTAGGCAACGGAATAGACCACTACACTGCCCGGACGCCCAGAGACGGGTATTTTTTCTGTATTTGTATTCTTACCCGTGTTTGTGCCGTGTGTCGACTCTTCCTTTAAAGTTAAGGCCAACTCTGACTCCCTCCAGTCTCTATGAGGACTCAGTCGTACGTCTTCTGTTGTACGTCAACAAATAACGCGGCTTCAAAATCTAATTTTCCGCTATTTTTGCCAACTGGCATCATGTAATCTACTGACATTCCCCACATTGACAGCCCTGTTTAAGGCCACAGGTTTGATAACACCCCCATCTAAAGTGTCTGTTTTGTATTCTTCATGAAGACTATAATACTGGCACATCATCGCCATCAATCATCGCTCATTATTTTGAACACGAGCGCCGTTTTACAGATGAGGAGGGAAACAAGAGGAGGCGGCAGTGAGGGGCAGAGGAAGGAAAGGGAGGAGTGATTGAGAGAGTGATTAAAGGGGAGACTGAGTGAATGATGGCGGAATAAAAATGGACAGAGTGATAGAAAATGGTCGGAGAGAGAAATTGAGAGTGAGCGGGCCGACCCCGAGAAGACGGGACGGAGCGGGAAGGGGGGGGGGGACTGTAACAGGAAGACGGGAGTCGCGGGGAGATGGGGAGAGTATGAGACAAATGAGACGTGAGAATGAGGATGGCAGAGCGTGAAGGGAGGTAAACGCTCATGTGCGAGTGAACGACAGAGAGAAGAAGAAGAAGAAGAAGAAGAAGAAGAAGAAAGACAATAATTGAAAGCGGTAGAGACCCTCTCGCCTCTGTCGGGTGAAGAGATTTGTGTAAATGAGATCAACTCGCTTCACACACAGGGATGAAAGGAATCAGGAGATTATAAGCAGACATCTGAAGAGTCCGGTCCGGTCCCCAGGAGGATCGACCATAATTGGTCCAACAAACAGCGAACGGACGTCAACAATAACAAAGCTTCCACACCCACAGAAACCAGCAATTAATAAACCCAAACAGGGAAAGCCAATGAAACAATTGCAGCCGGGGCTTTGAACAGCATCCCTGTTATGCTCGGGCTCTTCTCCGATGCCTCGTGTCTGCACCTGCATTTGCATATGTAAATGACCGACTGACCATCACATCTGCACATCGTGCCAGATTTGGGCTTTGGTATTTCCTGTCCTCTCCTGTCTGTTTTTTTTTCTTTCCCCACTTTTTCTCCCCAGTTTTATCCAGCCAATTGCCCCACTCTTCCGAGCTGTCCCGGCCGCCGCTCCACCCTCCCCTCCGCCGATCCGGGAAGGGCTGCAGACTACCACATGCCTCCTCCGATACATGTGGAGTCGCCAGCTGCTTCTTTTCACCTGACAGTGAGGAGTTTCGCCAGGGGGATGTAGCGCGTGGGAGGATCACGCCATTCCCCCCCAGCCCCCCCCGAACAGGTACCCCAACTGATCAGAGGAGGCGCTAGTGCAGCGACCACGACACGTACCCACATCCGCCTTCCCACCCGCAGACACGGCCAATTGTGTCTGTAGGGGCGCCCAACCAAGCCGGAGGTAACATGGGGATTCGAATCAGCGATCCCCGTATTGGTAGGCAACGGAATAGACCGCCACACCACCCAGACGCCCGCCCCCCCCCCCCCCCGTTTGTTGTTGGTGGCATGTTAGAACTCGGCTGATAAAAAATTCAGACTTGACACTTTTCATACCAGGCTGAAGGGTGGTGTTGGAATGAGGAACTCAGAATAATTACTCGTGGAACACATTTATACAACCATCTTTCTACAGCCGCTGTAACTCAAGTCAGACATGTCTAGCCTGATGGGTTTGTTCCCACTGCACGTGTGTTTGTACAGTACGTGTGTGTGTGTGTGTGTGTGTGTGTGTGTGTGTGTGTGTGAGTGTGTGCGTCCATGCAACTGTCACCTGTTGTAGCTGAAGAGACGGGAGCCCCACTGAGCATGCAGTCCTCTCTTTCCAGGATGAAAGAAACAGCCGTCTGTGCCATCTAATTGGTTCAGGCCATCAGCAGTGTTGCTGGAGGCGTGACTGTGGACCACGTCCAGCAGCACGGCGATCCCGAAGGAGTGAGCTCTGTCTATCAGCCTCTTCAGATCTTCAGGGGTACCAAAACGACTGCATCGACAGAAAAGGAGAGAAAATCGTGTGTGGGTTTTTGTGCATATTTTTGTGTGTATGCATATGTATGTGGGTGGATGTAGATTTGTTTGTGTGTGTACTTGTATGTATGTGTGTATGTGTGTGTGTGTGTGTGGAAGTGTGTAGATATGTGTGTGTGTGTGTGTGTGTAGCAACAAATAACAGAACATCAGTGCATCAGATTATAAAAAACACAATAGAGAATTACATGTGTGTATGTGGGGGGGTGTGGATGGGTGTGGGTGTAGGAGTGTGTGTGGGTATATATGTAGGTGTGTGTGTGTAGTTGTAGCAACAAATAACAGAACATCAGCGCTTCAGATTATACAAAACACAACAGAGAATTAAATGTGTGTGTGTGTGTGTAAAAGTGTTGTGACAATGTGGGGCCAGCACAATAAACCACATCATCGCTGACTAATGGACAGGTTTGGACTTGAAACCCGCCAGGAATTAAATCCCTCAAACCGAGTGAGTAATAGAAAGACAGAGATAGAAAAAGAGAAAGAGCTCATCCCTCATTCAAGGAAAGTTTAGTCAAGCATTAGGTGTGCACAAGAAGCTAGTCCCTCATTCATTTTTAATGGAGCTGCTCAAGGCTGCAATTTGATATGATGGACATACATGGAGGGTCTGCTGCCAGATGGGCTGTTGTTGACAGGAGGAGCAATGACCTGTCAGAGGAGGTGACGTAAGGAGGCACACCACCACTGTCTTGTCCATAAAGATGAATATGAAACTCTGCCAGCAAAACAAATGTAATTTTTTTTGACACTTTCTATCGCTGATATTTCTAATAAAGCCAATCCTCAACTGTTGTGTCAGTAGTTGAGAAGAAGTCCCCTGTTCGGTACGTACTGTCTCTTTAAGAGACCTCAGCGCCGATAACGTCATCTCGTGAAGTCTCATGGGAACAAGGTAATCTCGCGGTAGTTCGCAGTAGGCATAGAGAATAAGCGAGAGCATGGCAGATCTCCTCATGGCTTTAGTATGGTTGATGCTAGATCCAACGGGGTGTAGGCACGGAAGTAGACGCGATTGGTTGTTGTTTCAAGTGGGTGCGCTTCGAGGTTCCGCGCTGTTTGGCTGTTGCAGCCGTGATTGGCTGTTGCGTCGGCCAATAGACAGCGCAAGAACCTCGAAGCGCACCCACTTGAAACAAACGATGTGCACTGAAACATTTAGCTGGCTAGCTTACAACTGCCCTTAACATCGCCCAGTCGTACTGTAACCCTATCGCTAGCTAACTAACGTTAACTTAATTCGCCCCAACGATTGCTCTGTCTGTCGGTCTGGCAGTCAGTGCGCTTCAAGGTTCCGCGCTGCCTATTGGCCGACGCAACAACCAATCACGTCTACTTCCGTGCCCACACCCTGTTGGATCTAGCATCAACCTTTAGCATTTGCTGACATCTTGCTACGTTTCAGCCTTTTGAGAGTATTGTCGTTTTACCCTACCTCTAATTCACCATTAAAGGGAGCTGAACTGAATGTCGTCGCCATCGTGGAGATTGGGGGAGGAATTATCTGTCTGTCGGTTCATGCAGGGCGCGTGAGGGTTACAGAACACACAACTGTCCAAATCACCAACACGTTTGTAGCTGCTCATTTTTTGAAAGATACCCTTATTGGTTTTAGTTTTTTGTGTTATTGACCTGGTATATGCCCCCCCTCGACCATTAAGACCTGCAGATGGAGCCGTGAGAGTTATTCCCAGGTTTGTCACAACGGATGATCGGGCATTTTAGAGCCCCTACGTTATAGAACTCTCTCCCTGTTGAACTCAGACAAACAAAGTCTCTAGCTTCTTTTAAATCTCTTCTTAAAACTTTTCTCTGTGTGAAAGCTTTTAGAAATGTCCGATATTTTTTTTTATTTATTTATACCCTTTTTATTTTTATTCCTACTTATTTGATCTTATTCATTTATCACTGTTACCTCCTTTGCGCATGTCCTTTGGTCTTATTCCCATTTTTGCCTTGTCTGGTTTTATTTCTTATGTAAAGAACTTTGTAACATTAGAAAAGTTCTATATAAAGTTATTATTATTATTATCATCATCATCATTACTTACATTATTAGTATTATTATCATTATTCATTGTTTTATTTATTATTATTGTCATTATTTTTATTATTTTATTTATGATTATCATCATTTGTCATTAATTTTATTTACCTCATAAACTGTACAGCAATGGAATGCCGTTAGCTGACCACCAGCTTAGTTAAAGTAGTCTACTTATTTCCCTGCTGTATTTAAAATATGCTCGTAAGTCATGAGCACTTAAAGGTTCTGTCCTTTGGATCGAATTTGCTTGTAAAAGCTAACACTTGGGGGCGGCACGGTGGTGCAGTGGTTAGCGTGCCTCAGAGCAAGTAGGTCCTGGTTTCGAGCCCCAGGGTAGTCCGACCTTGGGGGTGGTCCCGGGTCGTTCTCTGTATGGAGTTTGCATGTTCTCTCCGTGTCTGTGTGGGTTTCCTCTGGGTGCCCCGGTTTCCTCCCACAGTCCAAAGACATGTAGGTCAGGTGAATCGGCCCCACTAAGTTGTTCCTAAGTGTGAATGTGTGTGTTTCAGCCCTGTGATGGACTGGCGGCCTGTCCAGGGTGTCTCCCCGCCTGCCGCCCAATGACTGCTTGGATAGTGCTCCAGCATCCCCGGCATACCCTGAGCAGGATAAGCGGTTTGGACAATGGATAAAATATTATCATTATTATTATAAAAAGAATGTAATATTCCTGTTACACTTCACCCATTACAGTTTGCCTGCTGTTCCAATAACGCCATCTCACTTGCTCTGCATACTGCTTTAGTACACCTTGAAAAGAAAAATACCTATGTCAGAATGTTGTTTATTGATTACAGCTCTGCTTTTAATACAATTGTACCATCAGTGTGGTGGATGGTACAATTTCCCAGAATTACTGAAGGAATTTGCTTAATCTTGGCACAACAAACCGTACAGGGAGAAGCATGCTGTAGCAGGCAGCTCCATCCTGGGTGTCATTGAGACCATCCAGAATACTAAGGCCCCCCTCAACGAGGTCCCTCTATGAGAGTAAATAGTCAATTTTTGAGAAATGGTGCTCAGACTTACAAGAAGTTCCCTTTCTGTGTTGGGTGGCTGTGATCTTGGTTTTCTTACAGGACATGGTGGAAAAAGGGAGGGCTTTCTCCACCATCAAGATATACTTGGCAGCTATCTCTGTCTGCCATATTGGTTTTGATGGGAAGGCTGTGGGACAGCATCCCTTGGTCTGCCACTTAATGAAGGGGCGCACACCATAAGCTCCTTGTGTCTAAACCAGACCCCTTTCTAGGCCCTTCCCACTGTGTTGGCTACCCTTTCAGTCCCACCTTTTGAACCACTGGAACAAGTGAACTTGAAAATGGTGGCTTTAAAACAGCTTTGTTGCTGTCTCTTGCTTCAACTAAACGAGTGGGTGAGAGTCATGCTTTTTCAGTACACCAGGCATGTACAAAGTTCTCTTCAGGGAATTTAATGGTGACCTTACAAACTAACCCTGCCTTTATGCCTAAGGTGTTAGGGTCAAGTCAAGTCAATTTTAGTTGTATAGCCCATTATCACAAATTACAAATTTGCCTCAAGGGGCTTTACAGAAACACAACATCCTGTCCTTAGACCCTCGCATCGGATAAGGAACAACTCCCTAAAAACCTCCTTTAACAGGGAGACAAAAAATAGAAAGAAACGGGTCATGTGCCCCAATTGACCATGTGTTCTTCTATCCTCCATTCTCTTCAGACGAGCATAAGCGGTTACATATGTTGTGCCTGGTGCGGGCCTCATGCATCTATATGGACAGAACCAAAAGCTGTAGGAAAAATGGCCAGCTTTTTGTCTTGGACAAAGAATCTCTTGGGGAAGCCCGTCTCAAAGCAGCAGCGTTCTTACCGGATTGTGGAGGCAATTGCTTTATCTTGTAGCTCAAAGGGGTTGCAGCCACCAGAGGGACTGCATGCACATTCTAACAGGTTTTTTTTTTCTGCATTTAGCCCATCCTAGCTGTGTAGCTAGGAGCAGTGGGCAGCCGCCATGCAGCGCCCGGTTACGAACTCCATTTCATCTTTCCATGCCTCGGGTCAGGGGCAGAGATAACCCTAACATGCATGTCTTTTTGATGGTGGGGGAAACTGGAGCACCGGGAGAAAACCCACTGCAGACAGGGGGAGAACGCTACACAGACGACAACGTGGGATGACCCCAAGGCTGGACAACCCCGGGGTTCGAACCCAGGACCTTCCTGCTGTGAGGCAACAATGCTAACCACTGGGCCACCGTGTCGCCCTCACCACCTCATGGGCCCTTTTCGGAGGAATCTCCATTCAGGAGATTTGCACTGCAGCAAGTTGAGCCTCCCTACATATGTTCGCCAGGTTGTACAGGCTCGCTTTAGCCATAGTGTGGCTAAGCCTCAGTAAGGCTCATTTTGGGACAGTTGGTCCCTCGGTAACATCTGCCCAACAACCCTGGAGCCAGTACTTATCAATGTGAGATACAAAACAAATGCTATGAAATAGAACTTTAGGTTACTGACATAACCCCGGTTCTCTAAGTAGCATAAGTAAGTGCCTCACCAGACCACCCTCTTCGCTCATTCGTAGTGAAGAAGAGGTGAACATTTTTTTCAATTACTGGCAGCATAGTGTCAAGCCCTTTTATAGGGGGATGGTCTCCAACCTCCCTGACACTGACACACTTAGTTCCAGCCAATTTTGGCTGGCAGAATGCAGTGGGAGCTTCTGATGATGTCACGCCATGGGCGTCTCCCAGTGTGAGACACTCACTCATGCTACTCAGAGAACCGG
Organism: Lampris incognitus; assembly: GCF_029633865.1. Classification (NCBI taxonomy): domain Eukaryota; kingdom Metazoa; phylum Chordata; class Actinopteri; order Lampriformes; family Lampridae; genus Lampris; species Lampris incognitus. The sequence continues at coordinate 10,386,585 of NC_079218.1, forward strand.
GGTAACGTCACTAGCCTAAAGTTCTTTTGAAGGTTTTTAATCACCGCACCCATGAGAGGTTTTTCATCATACAGTCATAACTGTGCACAAAATTTTTTAGCGACCTGTCCAGTAGCTTGCAAATTTAGCTGCGGACAGTCACATACACAACCCCCCAACACACACACACACACACACAAACCCCAGGCTGCTGCCTGGTGGAGATAGAAAAATCATGAAACCATTTGAAAGAGCCGGTAAACTCACATGACACAGGCTTTATAAGCTTTACCATCAAGGTACGACCACTCCGGGGAAAAATAAACAAGCCTTATATAATGATAGAATAGGGTGGCTCTGTAACTACTGATCCTTTCACCCTCTCCATTCTCCAACAAACAGCACTGATGAAAGGAAAAGACCACCTGTTTATGCAGTTAAAAAGGAACTGACAGAGAAAAATGAATACAGACAGAGCTATTTACTTATTACCTCCAACGGCTAGCACCCTTGTGAACCATTTCGTAATATAACTGCGCCGATACCTCCTTTTCCCTGCCCCCCCCATTCCTCCCAACACTAGTCCACCCCTTTTTCTCACAGAGATGTTTTAAGGACTCCTGTGAAATACTAAGCAGATCACTTAAAAGAGAAAAAGTCCCCTGAACACTCTGGCTGTTTTACCATTATGTTCACTCCAGTCCTTATTAGGCTCAGTCCTTAAGACATTTTCTGCTCTCATCTGATGGTCTGCACTCCACTCATTATGTTCCTTTCTTCTTCTTCTCCACCTCGCCCCCCCCCCCTTGCTGTCCTTACCTACTTTTTTGCTTTCAATTAATTTATGGTACTTTGAAGAGACCACACGCACATGTGCACGTATACCTGCACAGGCGCGCTAGCGTGAAGGCGCAATCCTGCACACACGGCCCCCGGGGAGACGAGGATGGTATGTTGCTTTAAAGCCCGACACGCAGCGTCCAGTCGCACGACGCGAGTCCTGTAACGCCGGCAGACTTGCAGCAGATCCCAAAAGATCTGGTTTTAGCATTGCTCCAACACCCTTTTGCTAAAGACAAAAGAAGCACAACAATAGTCTGTAGCAGCAGTGTGGACACCGGACAACTGAACGGTGTTCTGAGCCGCAGACACGACATGCATGCCGCAACACCGCTGCATCAGGACAGGCGCTCGCTGTGTCTGTCATGGAGTTGGAGGAGATCGAATTCTCCATACGAGGTTCGACGGACAGATTTTACAGTCATCGGCGGCCTCTGATCTCTTATGTCAAGAGTCTGACCTCCCTTTCCCCACAATGGCTACACAGACGAGATGATTAACACAACCTCACAGCTAAATCCTACAGTTCGGCAGCACGTTGACAATCTTCAAATCTCCCAACAACTTACCATGCACTGTAATGGCCCATACATATACGCAGTACACTTTACTGTCGTTTATGCTGGTCTGTGTGTGTGTATATATATTTTCTTGTTCTCTTTGTTTTACACTAATGTGCCTCATTTATTATCATTCTTAACAGTAATGTATTTTTGTTATATCTTCATATTTCCTTGACCTAAGATAAGGAGCTCAAAGTGGTGGTGGTGGGGGTGGGGTGTACAGGAAGGGGGAGTTGGACGGGTTCAACAATGGAACAATTTATGTTAATGCATTGTTTTATGTTTTCCTAAAATGTTCTTTAAATGTTTGTTTTCCTAAAATGACAATAAAATATGTTCATAAATTTTTAAAAAAAAAAGACAAGACACTCATTCATTTCAACATAAGATACCCAAGCCACCGGCGCCTCGCCTCACGTTAGCCCACACCCGCTCAGATCGCTGCTCTGTTGTGCTGCAGCCATGCTCCTGCACACCTGTGTTTCCACTGAGGGGAAAAGTCATTAAAGTAGTGCCTAAACAGTGTTTTTTGTATTTCATGCACGCTGGTTGGTGTTGGCTCCTCTTGTTTCACGGACACCACGTTATGCGAGTCTTTCACCTCACCGCCCTGCTTCTGCACCGGTTCCTGTTTCTTAACATGGTCAGTAAATATCAGCAGGTACTGAAACAATGTAAAGGACCCTCTCCTCCCAACACACCCACACACACACACACACACAGGGTGACCAGATGCGAACAGTCTAAATATAGGACAACTTTTGTTTTTGGAGAGATGAGCATATTAATTTACAGCAGATGGTTTTATCTTTTTATTTGAGTTTGGTTTTTATCTTGCTTCAAAAATGTGGGATGTCGTCTCAGTATTGCTGGCAGCCATACCAACATGTACCCTGGCTCTGTCGAATGACAGACGCTAAGCAAGTATGGCCTTGGCTAGTACTTGGATGGGAGACCTCCCGGGAAAACTGAGTTGCTACTGAATGGTGTTGGTGGGCCAGTAGAGGGATGTTTTCCCTCTGGTCCTCCATCCATCATTATCCATCCTGCTCTCAGGGTCACGGGGATGCTGGAGCTTTTCCCAGCAGTCACTGGGCTGCAGGCGGGGAGACACCCACCCTGGACAGGCCGCCAGGCCAACACACACACACCTAGGGGCAATTTAGTACGGCCGAGTCACCTGACCTGTACGTGTCTTTGGACTGTGGGAGGAAACCGGAGCACCCAGAGGAAACCCACACAGACACGGGGAGAACATGCAAACTCCACACAGAGGCAGCCCAGGACGATCCCCAAGGTTGGACTACCCTGGGGCTCGAACCCAGGACCTTCTTGCTGTGAGGGGACCGCGTTAACCACTGCGCCACCATGCCATCCCCCTCTGGTCCCAATAAACAAAAACAAAAATCCAAATGCCCCAGTGCAGTGACGGGGACACTATACGATGCTGTCCTTCGGATGAGATGTAAAAACCGAGGTCCTTACTCACTGTGGTCATCAAAGATCCCATGGCACTTATCACAAAGAGCAGGGGGGTCCCCGGTGTCCTGGCAAAATTCCCAACCTGGCCCTCTCCATCTGGCCACCTAATCATCCCCCATGTAACTGGCTCAATGATTCCTCCCTCTCCACCTCAAGCTGATGTGTGGTGAGCGTTCTGGTGGAAAATGGCTGCTATGCATCACCCAGGTGGTGCTACACATTGGTGGTGGTTGAAGTGCGCTACCCCCCCTTCACTGTGACGTGCTTTGGGTGTCTAGATAAAGTGCTACATAAATGTAATCCATCATTATCATCAAGGACAAAGGAGTTAAAATGCTGTACAGTAAAACGTGAAGCAGGACCCCTGGTCACATGACACCTGATCACCTGGCACATCAGGAATCGGGAATATTTATTTGTCATTTCATTCCACAAAGTATCGTTTCCCTCAGCCCACAGCAGTGCAACACAAAGTCAAAAACATATCCAAACTACAAGAACACATACAGGCACATCTCAAAAAATTAGAATATTGTGGAAAAGTTCATTATTTTCTGTAATTTAATTCAAAAAGTGAAACTGTCATATATTCTAGATTCATTACACATAAAGTGAAGTATGTCAAGCCTTTTTTGTTTTAATCTTGATGATTGCGGCTTACAGCTCATGAAAATCAAATATCCAGTATCTCAAAATATTAGAATATTACAGAAGACCAATCAAAAAAAGGATTTATAATACAGAAATGTTGACCTTCTGAAAACTATGTTCATTTATGCACTCAATACTTGGTCGAGGCTCCTTTTGCATGAATTACTGCATCAATGTGGCGTGGCATGGAGGCAATCAGCCTGTGGCACTGCTGAGGTGTTATGGAAGCCCAGGTTGCTTTGATAGCGGCCTTCAGCTCGTCTGCATTGTTGGGTCTGGTGTCTCTCATCTTCCTCTTGACAATATCCCATAAGCCACAGGAGGTCATTGCGGAAAGGGCTGGCTGTTCGCAGAGTGCTGTATCAAAGCATATCCATGGAAAGTTGACTGGGAGGGAAAAGTGTGTTAGGAAAAGGTGCACAAGCCACAGGGATGACCGCAGCCTTGAGAGGATTGTCAAGCAAGGCCGATTCAAGAACTTGGGGGGAGCTTCACAAGGAATGGACTGAGGCTGGAGTCAGTGCGTCAAGAGCCACCATGCACAGACGTGCCCAGGAACTGGGCTACAAGTGTCGCATTCCTAGTGTCAAGCCACTCCTGAACCAGAGACAACGTCAGAAGCGTCTTACCCGGGCTAAGGAGGAAAAGAACTGGACCGTTGGTCAGTGGTCCAAAGTCCTCTTTTCAGATGAAAGAAAATGTTGCATTTCATTTGGAAATCAAGGTCCCAGAGTCTGGAGGAAGAGTGGAGGGGCACAGAATCCAAGTTGCTTGAAGTCCAGTGTGAAGTTTCCACATTCAGTGATGATTTGGGGTGCCATGTCATCTGCTGGTGTTGGTCCACTGTGTTTCATCAAGCCCAGAGTCAACGCAGCCGTCTACCAAGAGATTTTAGAGCACTTCATGCTTCCGTCTGCTGACAAGCTTTATGGAGATGCTGATTTCATTTTCTAGCAGGACTTGGCACCTGCCCACAGCGCCAAAACTACCATGGTGTTACTGTGCTTGATTGGCCAGCCAACTCGCCTGACCTGAACCATTGTCAAGAGGAAGATGAGAGACACCAGACCCAACAATGCGGACGAGCTGAAGGCCGCTATCAAAGCAACCTGGGCTTCCATAACACCTCAGCAGTGCCGCAGGCTGATTGCCTCCATGCTACGCCGCATTGATGCAGTAATTCGTGCAACAAGAGCCCCGACCAAGTATTGAGTGCATAAATGAACACACTTTTCAGGAGGTTGACATTTCTGTATTATGAATCCTTTTTTTGATTGGTCTTATGTAATCTACTCATATATTTTCGTAATGTGTTTGTGTGTGGTGTTAGTGTAGATCGCAGGACCGAAAACTAAAGCACTTATGATCCTAATTCTTTTTGGAGGTGGTAGGTATTGTCTCAGAGAGTACGGGAAAAATCCCAGAAAATTAAAATAATTATAATAATTATGCATAATTATGCAAAATATGCATTTTTCTAAAAATGGCTAAAAACCACTTTTCTCGGCATTTCAGATGATTCTGAGCATCTTTGATTTTTTTCACCTATATAAAAAAAAATTTCTGGGACTTCGAAATGTTTTGGCATTATGCAAAATATATGCATTTTTGCAAAAATGCACTTATGATCGTAATTTTTTTGGAGGTGGTAGGTATTGTTCCAGAGAGGACCAGAAAAATAGCAGAAAATTAAAATAATTAAAATAATTATGCATAATTATGCAAAATATGCATTTTCTAAAAATGGCTAAAAACCACTTTTCTCGGCATTTCAGACGATTCTGAGCATTTGGGGGAGGGAGTTGGAGTGGGGGGGTGTAAACCACTTTTCTTAGCATTTCAGATGATTCTGAGCATTTGGGGGGATGGAGTTGGAGTGGGGGGGGGGTTAGGGGCAGGGGGAAGGAGGTTAGCTGGCAGGATGAAGAGGAGGGAGATTTAGACGGGTGGATAACCAAACCGCTACATTGTAGCGGGGTTCTTCTAGTATTCTAATATTTTGAGATACTGGTTTTTTGATTTTCATGAGCTGTAAGCCGTAATCATCAAGATTAAAACAAAAAAGGCTTGACATACTTCACTTTATGTGTAATGAATCTAGAATATATGAAAGTTTCACTTTTTGAATTAAATTACGGAAAATAATGAACTTTTCCACAATATTCTAATTTTTTGAGATGCACCTGTATATCCAAACTACAAAACACATATAGCCTATATATATATATACATACACACACACATACATATATAAAATCACTGTCCAAGACAGCGAACGCCAGGATGACTGTCTGAACTGCCGGTCTGCATGGGCTGATCCCAGCTGATCCAACACCAACCAGACAACCCCGACACACCTCCCCGCACTCCACACGACGACGCCAAAAACAGTCAACGCTAGGCAGGGCCGCTGCCAGACCGCCCTTGGTGTTATTGGAACTGCTGGCCTGCATGGGCTAGCGGCTAGCTTAGCCTGCCCTGCCTCTGTGTCCTGTCAGACCGCCCTCGGTGTTTCCTCTTCGGGCACAGCTCCAGGCAGGGCTGTGGTCCCCGGGCCCACAGGACAGAAGACCAAGCTCTCCCAGCCATCAAATGAAGACACAAACTTAGATGCGGACATGGACAAAGACACTGCATGGACGGTACTGGGTGAGGCCGCCGCAAACGCAAGTTTGCGCCGCCATCCTTCCACACTGGAAGCGATCCATAAATACCTTTGGTTTCTGCATTAATCAACATAGGCGGTAAGCCGGTAAATGCGTTCCTGCTGTTCACGGAAGACTCGTCTCGCTCTCTCAGTAGCCAGCAAACGTTGTTTCTATCGCAGCAAGCTGTCACCCACTGAAGGGCCTACAAAACAGCAGGTATATTGTCTTGTCTGTTTGCATTTGTCGCTGTAATTAGCATTGCACAAAAGGTGAACGCTGAGGTTTGAAATGACACACAGCCCCTTCAACCACAACTTTCTCCTCCGTAACTGCAGGACTGCTCTGTGTGTGTGTGTGTGTGTGTGTGTGTGTGTGTCTGTGTCTGTGTGTGTGTGTGTGCATATGGGACTGTATGTTTGTGAGTCTATATGTTGTTTTGGGTTATTTTGAAATGAACATATGCTGCCTGTCCCCTTGCTGCAGACCGCCGGTCTTTCTGTTGGCGAATGTTTAATTTTCTCTCTCGTATAACAGTATTGTACGTTCAAGAACGCTTTCTATTTCAGGATTAACCGCAAATGTGTTTACAGTCAGATTAGCTATTCTGTCACATTTGCTTAGTGTGATTTAGTAGCACCCAGTATGTGTGTGTGTGTGTGTGTGTGGTGGGGGAGTGCATGTGTGTGCATGCTTGTGTGTGTGGTGGGGGGTGCATGCGTACGTGTGTCTGCACATGTGGGGGTGCTTGTGTGTGCATGCGTGGTGTGTGTGTGTGTGTGGTGGGGGAGTGCATGTGTGTGTGCATGCTTGTGTGTGTCTGTGTGTGGGGGGATACTTGTGTGTGCATGCGTGTGTGTGTGTGTGTGCAGGTATATGTGTGTGCATGCTTGTGTGTGTGTGTGTGTGTGTGTGTGTGTGTGTGTGTGTGCTGGAGGAATTAAGGTGATGTAGTAGCAGCGGAGCATAGTACAGACCAGCTGGGGCAGCAGCAGCAGCAGAGCTCAGTTTGATGGTGCCAACCCACAACGCTCGCCATTTAGGTTGTATCACGCCCCTCGCTGAGGCAAAGCCTTTCAATTTAACCCCAACAAATGACACAAGTCTCTGCTCTGTAGTGGACTCTGTAGTGTGCTCTGTAGTGTGCTCTGTAGTGGACTCTGTAGTGTACTCTGTAGTGTGTCCTGTAGTGTGCTCTGTACTGGACTCTGTAGTGTACTCTGTAGCGTACTCTGTAGTGGACTCTGTAGTGGACTCTAGTAGACTCCGTAGTGGACTCTGCAGAACTGAGGAACTGAGGAGGAAGGAGTCAAAGATGCAGAATTTGCTACGTGGGAGAGAATAAGGGGGCAGAGGAGGACGACTGACTGTGTGACTGTGTGTGTGTGTGTGTGTGTGTGTGTGTGTGTGTGTGTGTGTGTGTGTGTGAAGGGGTAGGGGGGTAAAAGCAGTGACCCAGAGGTAATTGGCAATTAGAAAGCCAAAAGTCTTATTGTCATACTGGTAAAGCTATAATTAGGCTTGTTTGACTAAGCTCTGCGCGTGTGTGCGCGTGTGTGTGTGTGTGTGTGTGTGTGTGTGTGTGTGTGTGTGTATGTGTGTGTGTGTGTGTGTATGAGAGAGACAAATGAAGGACCGTGGTGAGGTTAACCAGTGGCCAGGTGTCTGTTCTCTAAAACACATTTTCTTTACTCTTCAACCCCCACCGCCCACACCTTCATTCTCCACAGCTGCTTCCCTGTTTATTTTCTCATTAACTCTCAGCAAAACACAATAAAATGGGCCCGGTCAGAAAACCGGGCAACCCGCACCACGCCGCCGTACCAGAAGAGAAGGAACGACAGGTGGAAAGGCGTACGTCTCGTTTTATGTCTTTCATCGATTGTGTGGGGCGGGGCGGGGCGGTGCGCTCACCTGGAAGCAGCGTAGAAGTTGGTGACCTGGTAGCCAAAGCTGGCGTAGTAGGCATGCTCCATGATGGCCATCAGCTGGATACAGTTGTATCCTGAAAAAGACACAAAAAAATATGAGTATCCACTTCTTGAAAGTGTGTGTGTGTGTGTGTGTGTGTGTGTGTGTGTGTGAGACATTTCTTCCTGATTACAGCAGGTCAAGTTTTTACCCCGTAGGGCTCCGAAAAAGGTAGGAAGAAAAAAAAGGGCTAAGAGAGTGAGAGAGCAAGAGAGAGAGAGAGCGAGCGCAAAAGAGGGCGAGAGAAAGCGAGCGAGAGAGTAAGAGCGAGAGAAAGCGAGAGTGATAGAGCGAGGGAAGGAGAGGTGCATCTACTCTGAAATCCATCATTCCTGGGTGGATTCCCCACTGAGCCTCTCAGACTTCGTCCTCTTTTCAGCCCCTTATGCGCGTAACACTGTGTGTACGCACCTGTGTGCATGTGTGTGTGTGTGTGTGTGTGTGTCAGTCGTTTCAGCCCTCGCCATCAGCCCCAGGTGTCAGACTGGCACGCTATCACCAATCCCCACCCGTCTACTACGCCCCCACCCCCACCCGAGACACTCTGATCCTATCAGAGGCAGGTGTGAAGCTGGAGCTTGGAGCTTGGGGTGATATAACAAAGGTACACTATGAATAAGAACTGCCAAAAACAGAGCGAGCACAACTAAGTCACATTCTGAAAACCAGAGCCACCACCAAGTGTCCCATGTGAGAAGGCACACAGCGGTCAACTGAAGCACATGCATTCTGAATTGACTCACAACTGAAGCATACATATGCACACTGCCTTCTCTGATGCTAACGCATAAACACACACACACAGCTCACAAATTCTCCCGGGCACAGTCATTTAAAATCATCAACAGCACTGCATGTTTTGGCCAGCGGGAGCGCCGGAGAAAATGCTGTTTATTTTAGCGTTTACCGCCTCACTGTGTCTTATGGTGCACCTGTCTGCTTCTCGCTGTATATTCTTTCCTTCCGCCGATAAACTTACAGCTGCTCTCATGGCAGCTGTCAGTACCGAGAGGACATCTCAGACACACGCCGAACAGGTGAAGTACACTCAGCTATTGCTGAAAATTAGGCTTCTGAGGATTTAAGAATTTGCTATTTCCTCTTATACCCCTGGGCGGCACGGTGGCGCAGTGATTAGCGGGGTTGCCTCAGAGCAAGAAGGTCCTAGGTTCGAGCCCCAGGGCAGTCCAACTTTGGGGGCCATTCCAGGTTGTCCTCTTGTGGAGTTTGCATGTTCTCCCCGTGTCTGCGCAGCTTTCCTCCGGGTGCTCCGGTTTCCTCCCACAGTCCAAAGATTTGTAGGTCAGGTGAATCAGCCGCACTAAATTGTCCCTAGGTGTGAATGTGTGTTTGTGTGTTGGTCCTGTGATGGTCCAGTGGCCTGTCCAGGGTGTCTCCCTGCCTGCCACCCTATGACTGCTGGGATAGGCTCCAGCATCCACCATGACCCTGACAGCAGGATAAGTGGTTTGGATAATAGATCTTATACCCCCTTCACATCAAACTGAAATCCTGGGTTTGTACGGGGATAGCCTTTGGCTTGAAAGGGTCTGTGGTTGAAAGGTCCAGGGATATCAGAACTGGATACGGCACAGCAAGCTTCCTTGGTATTGGCAAAGTATTTTCCTGGAATCGTGTAAACAGAGCTCTCAGATTCCCGGCACTCACGTGTTTGAGTTGTTGCATTGAATTCACCACATTTTAACAAGCAAGGAGAGAAGATGCATGTCACATTGAGTTGGTGAAGTTCTTCAAAGTAAAACTGTCATGGCCAATATTTCTCTGTATTCAGCTATCCCCTGCAACGACAGCTGGTTTAGAATAGAAGGGGAAAAAATGAAACGTGTGCAAAAAATGGGCATAATGTAATCTGCCTGCCATTGTTCCAAGCTTCAAAAAGAGGTGATGTTTTGGTAGGGATCCCAGGAAAGGATGAGGATTGGCGGGGGAAAAAAAACTGAATTTGCTCTGTGGATGAAAAAGGCATCTTTCAAAGAAAAGCTGGAATTGACTTGATGGTCTGATGAATTTTTTTTTTTTTTTTTTAGGCAATGATCCCAAGATTTGAAAACCAGGAAAATCTTAGTATTTTGGTGTAAAAGCGGCTTTATATTTACTGCAGGTTCAGTGTCTTCATTATAAAAAGACCTAATAGTGTAGTGTAAGGGAACATTTAAAAATTTTAACTTGTGATTTTTTTTTCCCTTGACTTATTTCAAATAATCTTACCACTGTAGTGGTTATATAAACGAATCGCTCCCCAAGATGTGTGAACAATTTTTTTTCTCCACCCACCAAAAATAATCATAAGGCTTAATGTTGCATAACTAGATCCAATGATATGCTTTGAAAATTCTGTTTTGGATCTATCTGATGGTTGATCTTAAGGGAAACCATATCTCAAGTGAGAGAAATGACTAGGTCTTGGTGAACAGGGGAGTTTTCAGGAGTTTTTTTTATAAGCGTCCCAAGAAGCAGCGCTGCAGATCTCTACCAAGAGAGAGTTCCAAAGGGTAGAGGCTGACACACTGAAAGCTCTGTCCCCAAAAGTCCGCAAGCTGGTGTGGGGGATGGGTGGGGGCTGTGTCTGCGGACCACAGATTCCGGACGGAGTATAGGGGTGGACGAGGTCAGATAGGTACTGGGGGGTAAGGGCATGGAGGGATTTGTAGGTGAGGAGAAGGATTTTGTAGGGGATGCAGGACTTGACCGGAGCCACTGAAGGTGGACGAGGGTGGGGGTGATGTGCTGCCAGGGCTTGGTTTGAGTAAGAACCCTGGCAGCTGAGTTCTGCACATACTGGAGACTGTTGAGGGCTTTGCTGGATACGTCGGACAGGATTCCATTGCAATAATCCAGATGAGAGGTGACAAAGGTATGGATGAGGGTCTGCTACAGTCTGAGAGTGATGGCCAGGGTCTGGAGATGTTTTTGAGGTAGAAGAAAGCAGATTTGGTGATGGAGTTGATGTGTGACTGGAATGAGAGGGTGGAGTCCAGAATGATACCCAGGTTTCAGACTTCTGGGACTGGGCAGATGGAGCAGCCGTCCCCATCCACATCCGTCCAAGATCTCCAACCTTCCGGAGCAGCACCTTGGGAGCCACAACCATGAGCTCTCTTTTATTGCTATTTAGCTTGAGTAGATTTGATGACATCCAGATTTTTATTTGGTGGAGGCAGTTGACAAGGGATTGCGGGGGGAGCTGAGTGAATGGTTTAGTGCTGAGATACAACTGCATGTCATCAGCATAACAGTGGAAGCTTAGACCGTGGTGACAGATGATCTGACCAAGGGGGAGCATGTAGATGGAAAACGGGGAGGGTCCAAGCACAGAGTCTTGGGGAATGCCTTGGTTGACTGGGGCCAAGGTGGAACTGGAGTCTGATGGTGACAAACTGTTTCCTGTCAGAGCGATATGACCGAAACATGGAGATAACTGCACCGGTGAGGTCTAGGTATTCAGATAAGTTGTTGAGAAGGATGGTGTGGGAAAGAGTGTCGAAGGCTGCAGAGAGGTCCAAGAGGATGAGAATCTTAATGTGGCCTGAATCAACAGCAACGAGGAGGTCATTGGTAATTTTGCTGAGGGTGGTCTCTGTGTTGTGGTGTGATCAAAGCCTTAGTTTTATGCAGGCTAACATCGGCCACCAATTAGTTTTTTGGTTCCTTTTAATATTATGGTTATTTTCTACTGGTACCTCACAGATCTTCTGAACCTAGGAAAGACAAAGTGCAGCCTCGGGCAAATAAATTATCAGGAAAGACGATCCGTCTCTGATCCGTTTTTAATAGGCTCTTTCGTTTGATGGGTCCATCAACCTGACGGGTCATTTAAATACCTATGTGTATTGCCAGGATTGGTTAAATGATTAGCCAATTTCATACCTCATTACTGCGATTAGCTAATTTTGATAAATATTATAACCATTTTGACATTTTTTTTAAATATTGTGACGTACACTATAATAATCTTTCACATTTTAATGTTTTTAGGTCTAGTCTTTAGCATGTTGGTGCGCTGCCGCGTGTCCCTGTGTATGTACCAAGCAGAGTGTTCACATGTTGTGCACCCCCCTATGTCAGTGCATCCGACTACCTGGATAAATAGAAGGAAAATATTGCGCCGCTGACTTTAGACCAGCTTTTTGTTGGTCAGTGGTGCAACCGCTTTCTGTTGCCTCAAGATAGCAATGCACCAACAATGCACCTGACCACATCTCATTTTAAGACCAACATGCCCATGGGCGCCACTGACGGGCGCGAGTACATTTGGTATTTAAAAAATGTGGGTGTTGGACGGGAAAATTACAACTGTATCAGTCGGAAACTAGCAAAGGCACTTGTGCTACGCTTTGTACCGCTTTGCGCCAGGTGTAAGATAGGGCCCAGTGACGAATAGGCTTCATGGCTGCTAGCTAACTTTACCTACCGATCTAGCTCACTGCATGTTCTCTTTTAATTAATTAATTAATTAATTTTTGTAGAGAAAGTGGTGTCCCTTTTTTGCTGGTTGGTGGATCATGTAATTTTTTTTAACAGACAACACTGATTCGGCACAGTGATTGCTATCATTGTTGTGTTGTCAACCTTTTCGTTGACCAAAAAAAAAATAGAGGGTGCTTGGGCTGAATTTTTTAATCAAACATGTGCTCCTAAATGCATTTTTGCAGTTCGCACACACCTAATTGTAGTCGCAAGTGCGAGTGAAATACTCGCACTTTCGAGCCCTGTGACTAGTAGAGTACTTAATCCGAACCCTGACCAAACAGACAGGCTGCATGCACTCTGAGACGTTTCCACTAGTGCTGTCAAAATTAACAGATTAGGCCCGCGGTGGTGTAGCGGTCTAAGCATCGGCCTTGTGTTGATGCAGTTGCCCACCGGGGACCGGGGTTCGCGCCCCGGTCTCGTCGGATCTGACTATGGCCGGACTCAATGAAGCAGCAATAATTGGCAACGCTGTCTTCGGGAGGGGAGCGGAGTCGGCTTGTGTTCGTCACATGAATGCGTCTCTGTGTGTGTCGGAATAGCAGTGATTCGGCCTAGATTTGCCTTGTCATGAAAGTGGCAAGGCGTCTCCTTCGAGACTGCCGGCCGGGGAGATGCAGTTGGCAAACGCATGCAGTGCGAGGGTGGGTGTTTGAACTAAAATAGAGATCGATTGGCCACTAAATTGGGAGAAAGAGGGGAAAAATCAGAGATTAAAAAATTTTTTTTTTTTTAAATTAACAGATTAATGCACTCAGTTAAATTTTAAACTTTCTCACATTTGAAAATTAATAATGCAAATGAAGCACATTTCCACTTTTGACTCCAAACTCCTGTCGAACTTTCAGCAGCAGCGCACAGCAATCTAAAATTGAACATGCGATGAGAAACCTACTGACTACTGACATACTAAATGTCAGTGTAAAAAGATTTACAGGGGCGTCCGGGTGGCATAGCAGTCTATTTCGCTGCCTACCAACACAAGGATCGCCGGTTCGAATCCCTGTGTTACCTCCGGCTTGGTTGGGCATCCCTACGGACACAATTGGCTGTGTCTGCGGGTGGGAAGCCGGATGTGGGTATGATGTGGGTATGTGTCCTGGTCGCTGCACTAGCGCCTCCTCTGGTTGGTCGGGGCGCCTGTTCGGGACTGGGGGGATCTTCCCACGCGCTCCTGGTGAAACTCCTCACTGTCAGGTGAGAAGAAGCGGCTGGCGACTCCACATGTGTCGGAGGAGACACATGGTAGTCTGCAGCCCTCCCAGGATCGGCAGAGGGGGTGGAGCAGCGACGGGGACATTTTGGAATAGCGGGGTAATTGGCCAAGTACAACTGGGGAGAAAAAGGGGAAAAATCCAAAAGAAAAAAAATTGTATGGACATATTACAAAGTGAAAATGTCTTTCCAATGGCACACAACAAGTCTGAAGTACCATGTGGGTACCAAGCACGCCGCCATTAGCTTGAGCATGTTAGCACTGATCCATGAGCAGGTGGTGTTTGTCCAAACACAGTTGCTAAGTGCAGTTGAAACAAAAGTACATTAGAAAAACTGACAAATGTAATAGTGAAAGTGATCACTATAATTGGGTGAAATTTTACTATATAGCCCGCCTGTTTACATTAAAAAGTCAAGAAAACCTGACATAATGCTACATTTAATGAAGTTTGATTGATTCCTCCAGCCGTTTAGTCATATTTCTTCAATACAAACCACTACAAATACATTTGGTCTCACACAGAGACAGTAAACAGATTTAAATATGGTTTAGATTTGTGGTTAATCGTGATTAATCACAGCCTGTCAGGTGGTATGAGTCTAATTCATTGACAGTCCTAGTTTCTGCATTTGCAATGAATATCCATTTTCTTTCCGTCTCTCTGCGGCTTCCTTCATGTTTTCCCGAGCTCTCTAAACCCATACATTTATTTCATGCCAACACAAGTCTGCTGATCAGACCCACACTGTGACAGCCTGGGTAAAAAGTTGGAGATGAGGAAAATCTATCCATGTTTCAAGAAGTTTAAGGTCCTTTAAAGTGGTTGACGGTAGAGCGGCGAAACGCTCGCATCGGGTTGAGCTCCGCTGAGGACTTAAAACCTTTCTGCTTCAACCTCCGAGAAGCTCTTCTCTACCTTTGTCACATCCTCGCTCTCTAACCGAGGCTTTTTCTCAGCTATTTTGAGAAAAAGAGACGATGACATCTGAGACATATGCGAAGCGGTTTTTTTTTCAACCCTCAATAACCACGATTCTTTGACACTTTCTGATGACTTGTTTTAAAGGACCATTTCGTTTTTTTTTTCATAACCCAGATCTCATTTTCATAGTTTTGCCATCGTGTATATCAGTTATATTATCATTTCAATGACCCACTTGGTTTTGGAGACTTTGGACCACCACTGAACGCAGCTTCACAACGGAGTTGTTTTGGCATAATGGACCAGGAGTGTCGGACATGTTTCAACAAATCCAACCCCCCCCCACCCCCCTTTTCTCCCCAATTGTATGCGTGTGTTTGTTTGTGTGTGACTTTTTACTGTGCAAAGCGGCTCACTTTTACATACTAATGAAAGTCACAGTCACACGGGACACTACCCTCAACACCCAGTTTGCCATCAGGAAAAGACTTCCCATCCATCATCTCATAATTCTTTTTTGGGGGGATTTCCCCCCCCCCCGTTTTTCTCCCCAACTGTATCCGGCCAATTACCCCACTCTTCCGAGCCATCCCAATCGCTGCTCCACCCCATCTGCCAATCCGGGGAGGGCTGCAGACTACCACGTCTCCTCTGGTACATGTGGAGTCGCCAGCCGCTTCTTTTCACCTGACAGCGAGTGAGGAGTCTCGGGGATAAAGCGCATGGGAGGATCATGCTGTTCCCTCCAGTTCCCCCTCCCCCATCAATAGGTGCCCCGACCGACCAGAGGAGGCAGTAGTGCAGTGACCAGGACACATACCCACATCCGGCTTCCCACCCACAGACACGGCCAATTGTGTCTGTAGGGACATCCGACCAAGCGGGAGGTAACATGGGGATTCGAACTGCCGATCCCCGTGTTGGTACGCAACGGAATAGACCGCCATGCCACCCGGACACCCCTCACCAAATCCAAATTATTTCAAGTATGTATTCAAAAGTATATATATATAAAAAAAACATTGAAAGTTAAGGGTTGTTACTAGAAAGGTACAGTATTTTCAATGGTTCATCACATTGTTGAGCAGATTCCTGGTTCAACATTAATGCCGTAAGTACTACTACTACTACTACTACTACTACTCCTACTACTACTTTCGGCTGCTCCCGTTAGGGGGCGTCACAGCGGATCATCCGTTTCCATCTCTTCCTGTCCTCCGCATCTTCCTCTGTCACACCAGCCACCTGCATGTCCTCCCTCACCACATCCATAAACCTCCTCTTTGGCCTTCCTCTTCTCCTCTTCCCTGGCAGCTCCATATTCAGCATCCTTCTCCCAATATACCCAGCATCTCTCCTCCACACATGTCCAAGCCATCTCAATCTTGCCTCTCTTGCTTTGTCTCCAAACCTGAGCGGTCCCTCTAATATACTTGTTCCTAATCCTGTCCTTCTTCGTCACTCCCAATTAAAATCTTAGCATCTTCAACTCCGCCACCTCCAGCTCCGCGTCCTGTCTTTTCGTCAGTACCACTGTCTCCAAACCATATAACACAGCTGGTCTCACAACCATCTTGTTAACCTTCCCTTTAACTCTTGCTGGTACCCTTGCTGGTAATCAATGCAGTAATGACAAGCCTATATCTAGCACAGGTATCTCTGGACACCCAGTTTTGTTTAGAGGGAATGTGGCTCACCTTTACATAAGCTATCATGTAAACTCCAAATCCATGTAAATGTCGGCTGAACGCTCATTGACAGGGGTACATGAGTTATATTTGGACTTGTTGAAAGTGTGACACTCGTGTACCGTGGGCCCCATAACATGCCAATATAAAGCTGTGTGTAGCGGTGCGACCATGTCCAAAATCTCTGAAATGAAGCCACTGAGTAAATGATTTTAATAATCGATATGCACACTGAGAAAAGCAACGGAAATTAGACACGGGTTGTAAAATCACATTATTATCTTTTAGTTCTCTCCTGGAAAGACCATGAAGCCGATGTCTTCCAAGCAGCTTGATCCAGAACTTAGGTCAGCTCTCTCAAACCACATAACTTAAAAAAAAAAAACGTGTAAGTGGGAGTTCTGCAGCCTGGTCTTCAACTTTCCTACATTATTTCTTGTCCATCCCATGGTTCCCATCAACCGCCCAAAATCAATACAAACAATCATAATGCACTATTTCATGTCTCAGTCGGGACCCTGTTCTGTCTCGCCCCCTCCACATTCATGTTGAGACAGAGCTTCGGACATAAGGCACCGTGATGCAGTGGTTAGCGCTGTCATCTCACAGCGAGAAGGTCCTAGGTTCGAACCCCGGGGTTGTCCAACCAGGTCCTTTCTGTGTGGAGTTTGCATGTCCTCCCCGTGTCTGCGTGGGTTTTCTTCGGGTGTTCCAGTTTCCCCCACCATCAAAAAGACATGCATGTTAGGGTTAATACTCCTGTCTGTGCCCCTGACCGAGGCATGGCGAGACGAACTGGAGTTGGTCCCCAGGTGCTGCACGGCGGCTGCCCACTGCTCCTAGCTACACAGCTAGGACGGGTTAAATGCAGAGGAAGAATTTCCCCATGAGGATTAATGAAGCAATAAAATAAAATAAAATAAGCCCTCTAGTTAAAATGCTACAACTTACCTACATATAAAAGCGACTTTGAGTGTTAGAAAAGCGCTATATAAGTTTAATTTATTATTATTTATCATATATACCAAACTTCTGTTGCACAGCCCTGATCTGGGCCAAGAAAGCTTGAAATTGACAAGGGCAGGTCCAAACGTACGATGCTGTTTATCTATTTATTTTACCCTTTATTCTGCATTTACAATATCAGAATTATCAAACGATAGGCATCCGGGTAGAGCATCCATATCTAGTAATCTATTCCGTTGCCTACCAACACGGGGATCGCTGATTCGAATCCCCATGTTACCTCCGGCTTGGTTGGGCGCCCCTACAGACACAATTGGCCCTGTCTGCGGGTGGGAAGCCGGATGTGGGTATGTGTCCTGGTCGCTGCACTAGTGCCTCCTCTGGTCGGTCGGGGCGCCTGTTTGGGGGGGAAGGGGGAACTGGGGGGAATAGCGTGATCCTCCCACGTGCTACATCCCCCCTGATGAAACTCCTCGCTGTCGGGTGAAAAGAAGCAGCTGGCAACTCCACATGTATGGGAGGAGGCATGCGGTAGTCTGCAGCCCTCCCCGGATCAGCAGAGGGGGGTGGAGCAGCGACCGGGACGGCTCGGAAGAGTGGGGTAATTGGCCTGATACAATTGGGAAGAAAAACAGGAGGGCACAGAAATATGAGATGATGAGAAGTCTTTTCCTGATGGCAAACTGGGTGTTGAGGGTAGTGTCCCATGTGACTGTGACTTTCATTAGTCTGTAAAAGTGAGCCGTTTTGCACAGTAAAAAGTCACACAAAAACAAACACACACTATCTGGTTTGACATTATGTTGACATTTACTTGTCCCTTCCTTGTGTTTTGTCCTCCACCAGAGTGCCGAGCCTTCACCGAACTCTTATGATCAACCAGAGCCTGGAAATTACCTCTTTATGAAAGGCTGAATGAAACTCTCTCACAAATGATCGCCTCCATATTGGAACTCCCACACTGGAAGGATCTCGCTCACACATTACTGGGCCCACGTCAGATCATGTTTTTCAGCTCAGTAGCTGCATGACAAAGTTTAAAGCATTTTCATTCATTCTTTCATTCATCACCAGCCACTTCTCCGGGGTCGGGTTGTGGTGGCAGCAAGCTAAGTAGGGCACTCCAGACGTCCCTCTCCCCAGCCATGCCCTCCAGCTCCTCCTGGGGGATCCCAAGGTGTTCCCTGGCCATATTGGACATGTAGTCCCTCCAGCGAGTTCTGGGTCTACCCCGGGCTCTCCTCCCAGTTGGGCCGTGCCCAGTAAACCTCCAAAGGAAGGCGCCCAGGAGGCATCCTAATCCGATGCCCGAACCACCTCAACCGCCTCCTTTCGACGCGAAGGAGCAGCGGCTCTACTCCCAGCTCCCTCCGGATGTCCGAGCTCCTCACCCTATCTCTAACGCTGAGCCCAGACACCCTACGGAGGAAACTCATTTCAGCCGCTTGTATCCACGATCTCACCCTTTCAGTCACTACCCAAAATTCATGACCATAGGTGAGGGTTGGAACGAAGATTGACTGGTAAATTGAGAGCTTTGCCTTCCGGCTCAGCTCCCACTTCACCACAATGGTCCGGTACAACATCCGCATTACTGCTGGTGTTGCACTGATGATGTTTAAAGCATTTACTTTAGGTTAAATGCACTGCAGCTGCAGATGTTCTGTGAAAGACTTTCTGTGAAATACACATGTTTAGCTGATGTGAACGCTAAGTTTTGAGACAACATTATCAGGATCAACACTTCCACACAGACGGACTGGAAATGAAGAAGAACCTGCTTGTGAGGCTACAGTAGTGAACAGCAAGCCACCGTACAGCCCCATGTCGGGAAAGATTCTGCAAATTTATTCTTTTTTTTGTTGTTGATTTTTTCCCCCTTTTTCTCCCCAACTGCACTTGGCCAATCACCCCACTCTTCCGAGCTGTCCCGGTCGCTGCTCCACCCCCTCTGCCGATCCGGGGAGGGCTGCAGACTACCACATGCCTCCTCTGATACCCGTAGAGTCGCCAGCCGCTTCTTTTCACCCGGCAGTGAGGAGTTTCACCAGGGGGACATAGTACGTGGGAGGATCACCCTATTCCCCCCAGTTCCCCCTCCCCCCTGAACAGGCGCCCCTGACCGACCAGAGGAGGCGCTGGTGCAGCAACCAGGACACATACCCACATCCGGCTTCCCACCCGCAGACACAGCCAATTGTGTCTGTAGGGACGCCCGACCAAGCCGGAGGTAACACGGGAATTCGAACCGGCGATCCCCGTGTTGGTAGGCAATGGAATAGACCGCTACACTACCCGGTCACCCCCTACAACAAACTGTTCTCTGCATTTAAACCATCCTATTGTTATAGGCGCAGTGGGCAGCTGCAGCATCTGGGGACCGACTCCCGTTCTTTCCATTCAATTAACAATTCAATTAACACTAAACACCACCATTATATAAAGAAAAAACCCAACATCAGGGACTGCTTTGTGATGTAACAAGTCCACATTTGCTGATATGCAAATTTGTTCCCCTGGCATGCATCATGGAGTTTCAACACACTGCAACCTTCGCCCTTTTTAGAAAACACCACTGGCTGCCGTTCACACAGGAACACTGACAAATGGATTTAATACGGTTTCTCACCATGAACCAGCTCACAAGAAAAATAATGAGAGGTGGAAAACAATCCATCACACACCAGGTTTTCCTTTTAAATGGCTGCTAGCCTAAACCTAACCCAAACTAGAACCCCCCCCCCCAACCCAAACCCAATGGCCAATCGATGGCCAGCATGTCCAAGCCTTTAAGGCCAAGAGACTTTGTCGAGGTTTTGTACTCACAGAACTGATATGACAGATGACATGCTCGGTCATATAACCTAGATTCAAGAAAAGAGTGAGAGAGACAGACAGACAGACAGATAGACAGAACTTTTTGTTCTAATTAAAGAAATTTGTTGCCCCACCTGTACAACAAAATACCAGTTTACACCCAAACATCAAAAATACAGGTTCATCACATCAGAAAACAAATGATGAACTATCACTGGGGTGCTTTATTTAATATCGCTATGGAAGAGGGTACAAAACTTCTGCCAAAGCAGGCTTTTCTCCTGACAGAGACCTGATATTTGTAAGTGCTGAGATGGTCCAGAAAAGGCTGGAATATGATCACCTTTTCTCTCAGACAAAGTGAAAATAGCCATGTCACTGGAGACACAGTTGCAGAAAAAAAAGTCTCTCCATGGTGTAAAGACCACTAAGCTGTGAGCCATCACTTCTTGTCAACCGGGTCCAAAGTGGAGCCTCTTTGGCCCTGGACATCACAGCCTGTCTACTGACCACTGGAATAAGCGGTATGGCTAGTGGTCATTCTGTCTCTAATAGTAAGACCCAACTTCCACCGGCCCCAATCTCTGGCAGACACAGTTATGTTTCATTCTTGGCATGTCCCTTTTTTCCCCCAGACAAAACCTTCGTCTCTATATTACTACTGTGTGAAAAAATACAGAGATACCTAATCTTGCTGAGTCTTGTTTGGTGGTTTTGTGTGGAACCAGGGGCCTCATTTATCAGTCATTACTATGGGCAAATTTGCTCTTACACACCCATGGGATTTTTTAGCCCTGAAGTTTGTCCGAGAGACTAGTGTAGAACCTGGGTAACCCCTGAATTTAGACACTGATTGGCTGACACTTCAGGCCTGGGTGATTGCTTGTTGCAAGAGGTAGACAATAGATGTTAGGAGGAAGGAATTACAAATAATCATCATGCTTTGCTACTGCTGTCAGACAATCTTCAGGGCTAAAAAATTCCATGGGTGTGTAAGAACAAATTTGCCCCTAGTAACAATTGATACATGAGGCCCCTGGTCTCTTATTTGGGGCTAGCAATGTTCAAATACTTGCAATTAAGTGAGAAACAAGTACTCAGGTACTTGATACCTTAAATAATGGACATATATATGCAAGATTGAGATGGCTTGGACATGTGTGGAGGAGAGATGCTGGGTATATTGGGAGAAGGATGCTGAATATAGAGCTGCCAGGGAAGAGGAGAAGAGGAAGGCCAAAGAGGAGGTTTATGGATGTGGTGAGAAAGGACATGCAGGTGGCTGGTGTGACAGAGGAAGATGCAGAGGACAGGAAGAGATGGAAACAGATGATCCGCTGTGGCGACCCCTAACGGGAGCAGCTGAAAGTAGTAGTAGTAGTAGTAGTACATGCAAATTAGCTACAGTCACTATGGCTAAGTGTTAACATTTTATTAAATGGCTAAGGTTCCTCCTTTCAGCAACAGGGGTTGAACTATAACTAATCATTGTAATTCATCATTGTAAAGGACGGGGTTGTGAAAATTCCACCATAGTCTATTTTACCCAACATATCTATTTCGATGTTTACCAATATTATACTTGGTGTTATCTTTGTGTATGTGCAGATTATAATGCTTAATGGGTTGTTTTTTTATCCCCTCCCCCTTTTTTATCCATAACTGTATCCGGCCAATTACTCCACTCTTCCGAGCCGTCCCAGTCACTGCTCCACCCCCTCTGCCGATCCAGGGAGGGCTGCAGACTACCACATGCCTCCTCCGATACGTGTGGAGTCACCAGCCGCTTCTTTTCACCTGACAGTGAGGAGTTTCACCAGGGGGACGTAACGTGTGGGAGGATCACGCTATTCCCCCCTGAACAGGCGCCCCGACCGACCAAAGGAGGCAGTAGTGCAGCGACCAGGACACATACCCACATCCGGTTTCCCACCTGCAGAAACCGTCAATTGTTTCTGTAGGGATGCCCGACCAAGCTGGAGGTAACATGGAGAATCGAACCAGCAATCCCCATGTTGGTAGGCAACGGAATAGACCGCTACGCTACCCGGACTCCCTATAATGCTTAATGTTAACGCTGTATACATAGTTTTAGCTTAAGTACAGTGATCCTCATACAGATCCCTGCTGGGGGCACAGGTGGGTTGTGTGTCCTTCTTGTCACTGCACACCGCTGTGTACGATCGAACAAAGTAGAAATGTCACTAGCATAACTAAGTTTTCCCCCTTCACTCCGCAAACACACAAAACACAACCACTCACCCAGGTCCTTGATGCGTGGTAAAACATTGAGGGTGAAGTTCTCGTAGGTGGCGATCTTGGCCTCGGGGGAGGCGATGCCCACATGGGCCTCATAGATTTTCAGGGAGGAAGGAGTCTTTGGATGAGTGTGCTGGTGCTGCGGAGAGAAGAAGGGAAATTTTAAGATTCTCCAGGGAGATTAGTGGGAAAGGCTATTAAACATTCAAAACCCATGACTCAGAGTTTGGAGAGAAATACGGGAGCGGGGGCGGGGTGGGGTGGGGGGGTGCAGATATGAAAGTTTGCCTCATAAACAACTATAGGCCTCCTAAAACTGAACAACTTGGATACACAGGGCAAAGAAGAACCCTGGGAAAAATGATTTAATAGATAAGACTTTGATTTGGTTTGTTTGTCTTTCCAAGACCCCCATAAGACATTGTGCTGCACACCTCAAGCTATCTTACATCACTCCATAACTTCGGTGTGTGTAGTTTCCATAAGATCAGTAAAGCCGGGGAGAACACAGAAAAAAAGAGAACTATTATATAGCTTGAGGAGAAAGTCGAAGGCTTAGCGAAGGTAAAAGTAGGGTTAGCTTCTGGAGAAAAAAAAGGGCAAGGGAGAAGGTGAGGTTTGCTGGAGGATATAAAGAGACCATTGGGAGAGTATGGTGGTGGTGGTGGTAAGCGGAGTTAGGGGGTAGTCAGGATGTTTCAGGCAAAAACAGAGGAACTGCAAAAGAAACTAATAAGAAGAAGGGGAGGAAGGCAAGAAAGTAAGGAGCAGTTTGCTGTGCTCATAAATAACACAAGGAAATCTGACTGAGGCACTGAGCCCCTCTCGCATACTGTAGCAACTTAAATACTACTTGGCAAGTTCATGAGGCAACTTTTACATCACTGCCAGCTCATTAAAAATCTTAAGTTTTGGGGTGTCCGGGTAGTGTGGCGGTCTATTTCATTGCCTACCAACATGGGGATTCGAACCGCCGGCTTCCTCGGGCGTCCCTACAGACACAATTGGCCGTGTCTGCAGGTGGGAAGCTGCATGTGGGCACTGCACTAGCGCCTCCTCTGGTCGGTTGGGGCGCCTGTTCGGGGGGGGGGGAATAGCGTGATCCTCCCACATGCTACGTCCCCCTGGCGAAACGCCTCACTGTCAGGTGAAAAGAAGCGGCTGGCAACTCCACAGAGGAGGCATGTGGTAGTCTGCAGCCCTCCCCGGATGGGCAGAGGGGGTGCAGCAGCGACAGGGACAGCCCTGGGGTAGTCCAACCTTGGTGGGTCATCCCGGGCTGTCCTCTGTGTGGAGTTTGCATGTTCTCCCCGTGTCTGTGTGGGTTTCCTCCGGGGGGGTTCTGGTTTCCTCTCACAGTCCAAAGACATGTAGGTCAGGTGAATCGGCCGCACTAAATTGTCCCTATGGTGTGAATGTGTGTTTGTGTGTTGGTCCTGTGATGGTCTGGCGGCCTGTCCAGGGTGTCTCCTAGCCTGCCGCCCAATGACTGCTGGGATAGGCTCCAGCATCCCCGCGACCCTGAGAGCAGGATAAGCGGTTCAGATAATAGATGGATGGATGGATGGATGGATGGATGGATGGATGGATGGATGGATGGATGGATGGATGGATGGATGGATGGATGGATGGACAAATCTGTTTATTTCATCCATCTGGATCATGGAGTCAGGTTACATAATGCTAACGGGTATCTGTACCATGATTGGAAACACTTTCCAATCTCTGTATACCACTGTTGAAAAATGTTGCCCAGGTAGGATGAACACTGGTGCAGCGCCAAACACATTCCTACTCAAACAGGAATAAAGTTTGAGACATGACGCCGATGTGGCCATGACAATCAATATGACTATACAACAAGTGTCCCCATATAGTGTGTCGTAGTTTGTAATACATTAGGCTGTGTTAGCTTTGGTCCATTTTTACAAGGGTGGGAACTGTTTACTGCTGAGCGGACGGCACACCAGCCACAATGGCTGCTACACCTGGTTTGTAGTCCCAGAAAATCAAGAGTCAGCAGGTCTGTTTCTCTCTGCCTCCTGCATCCAGCTATATCACAACACTGTTGTACCTAAATACCGTCCGTCCAAGACAACCACCACATCATCATCACAATTCAAATAGATAAATAACGACTTATGGATGGAGAGAAATCCCTGATTTCAGTTTTAAGTTGTTTGCATTCATACACTGTCATTGTCGTAAAATCAGTGCAGCTAAATGTAACTATTAAAGAAGGACCAAAGCTTTAATTACATCTTTTGAACTGAAAACATGGCGGCATTTCCCTTGGTTGGTAAAATTGATTGCCCTAGTGATAAGTTAAAAAAAAAGCATCACCCCTTTTTATTGCCTCTTTCTAAATGTGAGTGGGTGGAGGTGGGCTAAAACCAAGTGTTAACTCACCCTTAAAAACCCTGCACAATAAAGCACATCAGGTGCTGCATTTTGAATTAAGTCTAAAAGGAAAACAGCATGATACAATTTTGTGCACCTGCATCTTTTTCATCATCATAAGCTTGAGCATCTTTTTATGCATTCCTTGATAATTGCGGCGTTGTGCCTTTAGGAAAAACACAAACATTAAGAAGCTGCTGATGTCATCATGTTTTCACAGTCCAATGTGATGAGGTGATTCACGCCTGTCTCTTCCCACATATTTGCTGACAAAGTGTGCATTAGTGGGATACTTGCAGAGGCAAAATCAGTGAGAGAGAGAGAGAGAGAGACTTGGAGCCGGGGCCACCCACCCATGTTAATGTCTACCGTTGAAAGAAAAATGAAAATTCTTGACAGACAAGTCTTGTTAAGGGAAACGCCAAGAAACAAACACCTGTCAGCCTCGTGCACACTAATGCTCTCATACAGACACACACACACGTGCAAGCAACGAGCAGGTACCATGAATGGCTGCAGAGGCTCCCAGTGGACCCAGTCGTAGGTGTTGGAGTCCAACCTCTTGTGAACGTATCTGGCCCAGGGAGAGATTCTGTACAGCTCCGCTCCCTCTGCTGTCACTACCACAAGCTGAATGGAGGAAGACACAAAAACAACTGATGAGCCAAAAGATGGAGAGAGAGAGAGAGCGAGAGCGCATCAATCAGCAACATACAGTATAGATTCAAACAGGAGTGATGAGCAAACAAGGACACACATATCGATGTGAAGCACAACTGTTGTGTGACTTTGTTGTGAACAGAACAATACAGGATCATTGTCTTAAGTTTATAATTAGAAGTAGGCATAGCACTGATAGCATATTTTCAATTGTGTATCCAATGCCGGCTGTTATTTACATCACATCCTGGTTGTGGAGGCTTAACATACATGAAAGGAAATGAAACGTCGTTTCCCACAGCCCACAGTAGCGCAAAACAAAGAGAAAAACAAAACCCCCACATATCTAAAAACTACATGAACACATATATCAAACTACCACAAAAAACAAAACAAAACAAAAAAACACTGTCCAAGGGAACGAACGTCAGGACTACCGGTCTGCATGGGCTAGCAGTTAGCTTAGCCTGACCCGCTTCCGTGTCCTGTCAGACCGCCGGTGAAGCTCCAGGCAGGGCCGTGGTCCCTAGGCCCAACCGGACGCGGCAGACCAGGCTCCCCCAGCCGATCCAGCGCCAGCTCTCCCAGCCATCAAACGAAGACGTGGACAAAGCCACTGCATGGATGGTACTGGGTGAGGCCGCCGCAAAAGTTAGTTCGCGACGCCGTCTTCCCACACCGGTACTAGATGAGGCTGCTGCAAACGCGAATTCGCGCCGCCATCTTACAGCACCGGAAGCGGAATTTTTTTGTCACCGGAAGCTGACGCATTAGAAACATGAAGGGTTTATTTGTGTAATCAGGTAAGAGACGAAAGTAAGACGTCCCTCTATCACCTTTTTCGATGGTGTTTCTGTGAAATCCTACCCTTAATGAAACCACATGGACAATCCCACCCAAGTGATAGAATACTAATGGGGGAACCCGAGAGAATAGAGGTGGATGGGTGGGGGTGGGGTGGGGTGGGGGGGCAGGAAAAATGTATTTTGCCAATTTTCTTACAATGAGATTATGCTGTTAATAAAACAAGAAAAACATCTACATCTTACCACAATATATATTTTCAGATGATCTCACAAACATTTCTGGAGTTGTTTGTACACACATACCCTCTAATCTACACAGATGGTACAGCTAAACATGAGACTAAATGTCAGTTTGTGAGTAGATGAGTTCAAAGACAGGTTCATGAGGTGCGTCACATCTAAAACATCACAGTTACATGAATAGTCAATCACAGAAATGTAACACTTCAGAAATGTGTTTTGGAGGCAAATAAGGCAAAATACCAGTTCGTATGTTAGCAAAAATACTTTTGACCTTTATTAGACTTTGCATAGGGAGTGACGAAGAAGGGACAGAATTAGGAATGAGTATATTAGAGGGACAGCTCAGGTTGGACGGTTTGGAGACAAAGCAAGAGAGGCAAGATTGAGATGGCTTGGACATGTTTGGAGGAGAGATGCTGGGTAGTTTTTAGACTTTGCCCCCTTTGGAAAGCATCAGCAGATGTCGATGCCCTGCTGGCTTGCTTGATAAATGTAGAACATCATGATCAGACCCAGCTGTAGTTTATGCTAGCAACATCTCAAGTTAGAAATTCAATCTGGAAAGTATTTTAGCATGGAAGGTCTTCTTGAATGAAAACGAGAGCCACTCTTGACACTGTTCTTACACCGATTTTGTTCTCTGCATTTAACCCATTCTATTGTATACGATTGTATGAGGATGTCTGGAGTAGAGGAGAAATATGTAGGAGTGGTGCAGGATATGTACGAGGGCATTGTGACAGTGGTGAGGTGTGCGGTAGGAATGATGGATGGGTACAAGGTGGAGAAGGGATTACATCAAGGATTGGCTCTGAGCCCTGTCTTATTTGCAACGGTGATGGACAGGTTGACGGACAAGATCAGGCAGAAGTCTCCATGGACTATGATGTTCGCAGATGACATTGTGATCTGTAGCAACAGTAGGGGGCAGGTTGAGGAGAGCCTGGAGAGGTGGAGGTATGCACTGGAGAGAAGAGGAATGAATGTCAGTAGGAGCAAGACTGAGTACATATGCGTGAACGAGAGGGAGGACAGTGGAATGGCGAGGATGCAAGGAGCAGAGGTGATGAAGGCATATGAGTTTAAACACTTGCGGTCAACTGTCCAAAGTAAAGGGGAGTGCAGAAGCGAGGTGAAGAAGAGCGTGCAGGCAGGGTGGAGAAGAGTGTCAGGAGTGACTTGTGACAGAAGGGTATCAGAAAGAGTGAAAGGGAAGGTTCATAAGATGGTATTGAGACCAGCTATGTTGTATGGTTTGGAGACAGTGGCACTGACGAAAAGACAGGAGGCAGAGCTGGAGGTGGCAGAATTGAAGATGTTTAGGTTTTAATTGGGAGTGAAGAAGAAGGACAGGATTAGGAATGAGTATATTAGAGGGACAGCTCAGGTTGGACGGTTTGGAGACAAAGCAAGAGAGGCAAGATTGAGATGGCTTGGACATGTACGGAGGAGAGATGCAGGGTATATTGGGAGAAGGATGCTGAATATGGAGCTGCCAGGCAAGAGGAAAAGAGGAAGGCCAGAGAGGAGGTTTATGGATGTCGTGAGGGAGGACATGCAGCTGGCTGGTGTGACAAAGGAAGATTCAGGGGACAGGAAGTGATGGAAACGGATGAACCACTGTGGTGATCCCTAACGACAGCACCCGAAAGTAGTACATTGTATAGGAGCAGTGGGCAGCTGCAGCCCCCGGGGACCAACTCCAGTTCTTCTTGCCATTGCCTTGGTCAGGGTTACAGGCAGGAGTATTAACCCTAACTTGCATGTGTTTTTGATGGTGGGAGAACATGCAGACTCCACACAGAAAGGACCTGGGACAGCCTGGGGTTCGAACCCAGGACCTTCTTGCTGTGAGGCAACAGCGTTAACCACAGGGCCACCGTGCCACCAAAATTGATGATCCTGATGTGACTTGAACACGCAACCTTCTGATCTGGAGTCAGATGCGCCACGGTTGCGCCACAAGATCTGCATATATTGCCTGAAACTTCTAAGTGAGTGTACATTCGGGCATCTGATCAGGATGCCTCCTGGGCGCCTTCCTTTGGAGGTTTTCCAGGCACGGCCAACTGGGGAGACCCCGGAGTAGACCCAGAACTCGCTGGTGGGAGTACATGTCCAATCTGGCATGGGAATGCCTTGGGATCCCCCAGGAGGAGCTGGAGGACATTGCTGGGGAGAGGGACGTCTTGAGTGCCTTTCTTAGCTTGCTGCCACTGCGACCCGACCCCGGAGAAGCGGCTGAAGATAGATGAATGAATGAACGTCCAAGTGGCAATATTAAAAGTTCAAACTGGAGCGCTGTCCGAGTCTTTTCTTTGTATGTTTTGCTATATTTGCAATCCAGCACCCAGTCTTTAAAGTCTTATGCCAAGTTGAGCGCATTGGTTCTTGTTTTCTATAAATAAAAAGCAGGCCATGTATTTTATAATTGCAATTAAGGGCCATGTCAGATGGTTTGCTTCTCAATTCCTTATGAAATCCCCACCCCAATTTGGCAGGTATTTCAGGTTAGGGAGCTCGAGGGTCTTTGGCTGCACACATTAGATAAGAGAACAAGGCAATGGCCTCGCCGTTTTCATGGCAAGTGGCCTTTCCCAAACACAATCCTGACCAGTGTTGTGTTATTTGTGGAGGTGGTAAGCAAACGACCAGCCAATTCTAAAACAGGATTATTCTTTCAACAAAAAGATTAAAAAAAAGTTCACAGAAAAAGATGGATGGGTGCTTCAAATACAGCATCCCAGAATGATATAGTAGCTGTTGATGAGATATAGTTGTCCCTGTACAATCTGTTTAAGCTGCAGATACAAGTGCATCATCTTATATTTTTCTTTCTTTCTTTTAATTTTCTATTGAAAGCCGCTTTATTGGCATGACTGTAGTCACGAGCAGTGTCGCTAAAACACACTGTAGGAGGTAAAATTGTCAATATAGTAATTGGAAATCACAACTAGAAAAGGTGCAATGAATTGCCAGTTTGGCTGTTCTGTATGATTCTGTTTTTATCATCAATATTGGTAAAGTGTGTGTGTTTGTTTGGATTTGTGGCGGCTTGTGCCTCGCCAGTGAGGAGGGGGAGAACGCGCACAGCCCATTCCTCCTCTCGCCATCCACACGCCGACGCTATGTTCTCAAAGATGGCAAGAAAAGCTTCAGGGTCGTTGGCGGATGTCATCTTGGGGACAGTGATCTGGGGCCGAGGACACGGGACGGTGTCCAGATCACCCCTGTGGGCAGCCGGAGGGGAGCGCAGCAGCTCCCTCAGCAGAGCCCTGTATTCTGCGTGCTGGGCGGCCAGCCCCTGCAGGACTTTAGTCTGCTGTAGCTGCATTTCGGTGAGACGATGGAGGGCTCGCCCCTGTGGAGACTCCTGTTGCTCCATCACCTGTGCGGGCCACACTGTGGCAAAACTCGTGCCACGGGAGGGGTTTGGGTGGAGGACGGGCAGTTTCAGAGAAACACTGGGTTTTCATTTACAGGTTGCTATTTACAAGTCTCAGTCTCTTTAACCAGCACGATGTACAAGCTGGTACTCAGTGATGCTGGAGCCCTTGTTGCCTTGCTCTCCCTCAGTTTTCCGAGCAGCGTCGCCTTCTCTTCCTCTTTCAGTGCTTTCTCTGACAGCGTCTCTATCTCTGTCAGCCTGTGTTCGCGTCTGTCAGTGTCAACCAGTCTGTTCCCAGGACCCAGCTTCACTGCAGAATATAAAGAGCAGCTTGTTAGATGGCACACCTCGCTATCATGTGTCGGCTTGCCCGCGACCCACGCCCTCTCTCTCTTTGCTTGCAGCTGAAGCTAAACCACACTCCACTAACACAATTATTTACCTCCTGGTATTTACTGTATCGATGATACAGCGAATACAGATGAGCGTAGCGGAGGTGGGGAGAGCTGCGATGCATAGGGAATGGTGGATGAGACTTGTTGAGGCATCAGTTGTGCTCCTACGACCTCCATAAATTACGGAACTGATGATGAGGATTTACTGTATTTATGCTGTGGTCCATTAGCCCATATTTTGTTTAGGATTAATCATCCTTGCAATGACCAGCAGTTCTTCGTTTTCTAAACAGTTGCTTGACAGATGATGTTGAGTACGAAAAAAGTACATTTAAAATAAATCTTATCTTTTTCAGCAGTTTCTCAGATATACACTGATCAGCCATAACATTAAAACCACTGACAGGTAAGTGAAAAACATTGATTATCTTGTTACAGTGGCACCTGTCAAGGGGTGGGATATATTAGGCAGCAAGTGAACAGCCAGTTCTTGAAGTAGATGTGTTGGAAGCAGGAAAAACGGGTAAACGTATGGATCTGAGCGACTTTGACAAGGGCCAAATTGTGATGGCTAGACAACTGGGTCAGAGCATCTCCAAAACGGCTGGTCTTGTGGGGTGTTCCCAGTATACAGTGGTCAGTAGGTGGTCCAGGGAAGGACAACCGCTGAACTGGTGACAGGGTGATGGGCGTCCAAGGCTCATTGATGCGCATGGGGAGCGAAGGTTAGCCCGTCTGGTCCGATCCCACAGAAGAGCTACTGTAGCTTAAATTGCTGAAAAAGTTAATGCATTGCACCCTGCTGTGTATGGGGGCTGTGTAGCTGCAGACCAGTCAGAGTGCAAATAATGACCCCTTTCCACCACCTAAAGCACCTACAATGGGCAAGTGAGCGTCAGAACTGAACCATGGAGCAATGGAAGAAGGTGGCCTGTTCGGATGAATCATGTTTTCTTTTACATCATGTGGACAGCCGGGTGTGTGTACATCATGTACCTTGGGACGAGATGGCACCAGGATGCACCATGGGAAGAAGGCAAGCCGGCAGACACAGGGTGATGTTCTGGGCAATATTCTGCTGGGAGACTTTGGGTCCTGACATTCATGAGGATGTTACTTTGACACATGCCACCTTCCTAAACATTATTGCAGACCCAGTCCACCCCTTCATGGCAACGGTATCCCTGGTGGCAGCAGCCTTTCTCAGCAGGATAATGCATCCTGCCACACTGCCAAAATTGTTCAGGGATGTCTTTATGCATGCGCAATAATCCAGGTAAGAAAATCAAAGAAAGAAAGGTGAATCAGTTCATCTGGACACAACGGTGCATCCAGATGAACTGATTCACCTTTCTTTCTTTGTTCAGGAATAGTTTGAGGAACATGACAAAGAGTTCAAGGTGTTGCCCTTGGCCTTCAAATCCCCCAGATCTCAATCCGATCGAGCATCTGTGGGATGTGCTGGAAAAACAAGTCCGATCCATGGAGGCCCCACCTCGCAACTTACAGGACTTAAAGGATCTGCTGCTAACGTCTTGGTGCCAGATTCCAGAGGACACCTTCAGAGGTCTTGTGGAGTCCACGCCTCGATGGGTCAGAGCTGATCTGGTGGCACGAGGGGCACCTACACAATATCAGACAAGTGGTTTTAATGTTTTGGCTGATGGATGTAATGCTCACATTCACTATTTGAGCCAACAACCCTTTTATCATTTTGAATGACAGCCTTAGTGATACCATTGACACAACACATAACATTTTTCTTTTCTGAAGCTACATATTAAGTTTTTGCATAAACTGTGAGGTGTGTATATTTAAGAAAGCAAGCAAACCTGACAGAGGCCATGGATGAGGTAGATAACAGCTGGAGCACCAATATAGCCCAGCGAAAGTTTTGCTGAAGTTTCAAAACAGCTGTCAGCACTAGCATGTTCAGGCTAAAGTAAAGTAAGCTCGTGCGAAACTTGGGCATAGAGTTGGCAGTAAAAGAAACATCCCCACTGTAATTTCTCCTAATGCTGATGTTTGTGAGCACTTTCATTCCATGTTTCTGGACAAGCCGATGTCTCCATAGTGAAGGGCTGAGAACAGATCCAGGATTGCATACCTATACTTCCTGACATTCACAGAGGTCAACACATCATCCATCAACCTCTGAGTACACCTCCCTATCAATCTAGCTTTCCTTGTAGACCACCAGGGATATACTCCCACCAGCCCCCACCCAAAGAGTTGTCACAACTGTGGTCATATTAAAATGAATTACAACAATTGACATCATTACAAGACAATGAATAGGTAGGACAGTGGAATGCGGAATGGTGAGGATGCAAGAAGCAGATGATGGTAAATGAGTTTGAATACTTGGGGTCAATTGTTCAAAATAACGGGGAGTGTGGAAGAGAGGTGAAGAAGAGAGTGCAGACTGGGTGGAGAAGAGTGTCAAGAGTGATTTGCGACAGAAGGGTACCAGCAAAAGTAAAAGGGAAGGTTTAAAAGATGGTAGTGAGACCACCTATATTATATGATTTGGAGACTGTGGCACTGATGAAAAGACAGGAGGCGGAGCTGGAGGTGGCAGAGTTGAAGACGCTAAGATTTTCACTGGGAGTGATGAAGAAGGAAAGGATTAGGAACGAATATATTAGAGGGACCGCTCAGGTTGGACGGTTTGGAGACAAAGCAAGAGAGGCAAGATTGAGATGGCTTGGACATGTGTGGAGGAGAGATGCTGGGTATATTGGGAGAAGGATGCTGAATATGGAGCTGCCAGGGAAGAGGAGAAGAGGAAGGCCAAAGAGGAGGTTTATGGATGTGGGGAGGGAGGACATGCAGGTGGCTGGTGTGACAGAGGACAGGAAGAGATGGAAACGGATGATCAGCTGTGGCGACCCATAATGGGAGAAGCTGAAAGTAGTAGTAGCAGTAGTAGTAGTAGATATAAAAGAAATGTGATAGCCCACTTAGAGGTGCCACACAGAATAGCAATCCCACTGCAACCAGGGCAAGGACCCCCCCCCACGCATCTTTTTTCTACTGTTTCTTACTGTTGCTTAGTATTATGGTTGTTTTTGTTTGTATTTCACACTCAGCACTGGCCTGCCACATAAAGATGACCTTTTTTCAACACAGTTGGTTATGTTAAATAAAAAAGTCAGCAGTGCAAAATATAGGCCATAGAATCATATTTTATCTACTTTTATGGGGGATCAGTTCATTATATCTACCGATATGATGATAAACTTTGCTTTTTGGAGGGGGGATTTTTTTCCCCCATTTTTCTCCCCAACTGTACTTAGCCAATTACCCCACTCTTCCGAGCCGTCCCGGTTACTGCTCCACCCCCTCTGACGATCCAGGGAAGGCTGCGGACTACCACATGCCTCCTCCAAGACATGTGGAGTCACCAGCCACTTCTTTTCATCTGACAGTGAGGAGTTTCGCCAAGGGGACATAACGCGTGAGAGGATCACGCTATTCCCTCCAGTTTCCCCTGCCCCCTGAACAGGCACCCCGACCGACCAGAGGAGGTGCTAGTGCAGCGACCAGGACACATACCCACATCCACCTCCCCACCCGCAGACACGGCCAATTGTGTCTGGAGGGACGCCCGACCAAGCCAGTAACACGTGGATTTGAACCGGCGATCCTTGTGTTGGTAGGCAATGGAAACGGAATAGACCGCAACACCACCCGCACACCCATGAGATAAACGTTTGTTGATGGAATATAAGCGATTTGTGAGGGAAAGTGAAATGGAGAAAGGTCTGTGCTTTATTGGAAGGGGGAAAGAGTAGATGTGGCCTTACCACAGGAGTCATAACTAGATGACAATGAGCGCCTCAAACTTCAACACAGCTGGGTTGGCCAAGGTTATTTTTCCTCTTTCACCTCTCATAGCAGAGGGGTAGTCATACTGATACTTATGAATCTTCCATTTCAATTGGAGACGTGTGTCAAGGATAAATGCAGTACAGTTGGGATTATCAAGGGTGTCTTACATGGTGAGGAGATTACCATTATGAGTCTCTATTGCCCACCAAATTACTCCCCGGATTTCTTAACTAAAGCCTTCTCGGAATTTGCAGAGCTGTCTTCAACAGTGGCCTTAGTGGGAGCAGACTTTAACTGTCTACTCAGTCCCTTGGTTGACAAGACATACCTTTCGAAATCCACCTCTGTCAAATCAGGCTAATGCCCTCTCGGCCATTTGTGAAGAAATGAATCTGGCTGATACATGGCGAACCCTTCATCCATCTAATAGAGAGTTCACATTCTACTCTCCTCACAAATGCCACACCTGGATTGATTATATTTTCATACCCAAATTGTTGGTGCAATGTGGGTTATCCTGTACCGAAGGCAATATTGTTTTGAGTGATCATGCAGTTGTGCCTCTGGACTTATCCATTGGTGGAGTTTCTGTTAAGAGCAGACATTGGAGATTCAAAACATGTCTTTTGAAGGATGAGAAATTTACTTCTCATCTGAAAAGTAAATTTAAGATCTTTCTCGCCATTAATTCTGAATCTACTGACCCTCCCTATCGGGGGAAACAGCCAAAGCCTATATCAGGGGATTAATTATTGTTTATTCAGCCGCAAAGAAGCAAAAGCAACTGGAACAACTAAAACTTGAAAAGGAATGGGTGGGCATTAATAGGGTACTTGGCTCATCATTTATTATTACAACCCTAATTATTACATCATCCCTTATTATTACAGAGGAAGTATGCCACGGAGGCTGCCTTAGATGCATTGTTAACCCAACAACCCAAGAGTGCTATTCTTGTTTCAAAGCAAAGGCTATATGAATACAGTGATAAGCCTAGTTAGTATTTATCTCGCCTAACTAAAGTTAAGACGGATCGCCAAGTGACACCTTCAATTTTAGATGTAAATCGCATCCATCACTTTGACAACAGAAATATTAATAACACCTTCAGGCAGTTCCGTTCAGTTACACAAAGCAGACCAGTCACTGGGAGCCTCAGAGAAGACGGAATCTTTTTTCTCTGAAACTCGAAAATGTGAATTAAATGCCCCCATCTCCAGGGAGGAGGCCCCCTTAGTACTCAAAAGCCTACAGTAAAGCACCAGCACCAGATGACCTGAGGTGTTAATTCTACAAAGAGTTTCATTACCTACTTACATAGACCCTTTCCTGAAGATGCTAGAACACTCCTTTATATCTGGTAGCCTTCCCAATTCACTAAGGGAAGCTGATATCACCTCATCTCCTCTCATCATCGGCCGCTTCTCCGGGGTCGGGGCGCGATGGCAGCAAGCTAAGTAGGGCACTCCAGACGTCCTGCTCACCAGCAACGCCCCCAGCTCCTCCTGGGGGATCCCAAGGTGTTCCCAGGCCAGATTGGACATGTAGTCCCTTCAGCGAGTTCTGGGTCTACCCCGGGGTCTCCCCCTAGTTAGATGTGCCCGGTATCACCTTAATCCTTAAAAAAGGCAAACGCCCCAAGGACTGTTCGGGATATAGACCTATTGTTATTCTAAACCAAGATATTAAACTATTATCGAAGATATTAACTCTATGATTGGAGAGGGTTTTACCCCCCCCCCCCAACTTTTTCTTCCCAATTGTACTTGGCCAATTACCCCACTCTTCCAAGCCATCCTAGTGTCTCTGCTCCACGCCCTCTGCTGATCAGGGGAGGGCTGCAGACTACCACACGCCTCCTCCGAAACATGTGGAGTCGCCAGCCGCTTCTTTTCACCTGACAGTGAGGAGTTTCACCAGGGGGACGTAGCATGTGGGAGGATCACACTATTCCCCCCACCCCAAAACAGGAGCCCCGACTGACCAGAGGAGGTGCTAGTGCAGCGACCAGGACACATTTCCACATCCATTTTCCTACCGGCAGACACGGCCAATTGTGTCTGTAGGTAGGCAATGGAATAGACCGCCACATTACCCAGAAGCCCAGGGATTTACCTTTTATCATCAGGGAAGACCAGACAGGTTTATTAAAGGCAGGAATTCTAGTCAGAATGTGAGAAGGTGCTTGAATATCATTCATCTCTGACAAACACAAGACATTGGTGTGTTCATCTCACTGGACGCAGGAAAGGCCTCTGACCATGTCGAATGCCTTATCTGTTCCACGTTCTGCATAAATTTATCCATTAATCCATTATCAGAACCACTTATCCTGCTCTCAGGGTCAATTTAATCTTAAAAAAACTTCAAGAAAAATAAAATATCCCCAGACAATTTTTACATACCTTCAGATTCGAGATTTCATAGCAAGAAAAACTATTTTCAATATGAATGCTACATCACCAGCAGTAGAGCAGTTACTCCTCCTAGGTCCAACCAAAAAAATCCATAACCCATTTCTATAAGGTCTTAAGCCCAACTGATGTGTTTGTGCAGGATGTTGCAGACATGGCAAACTGGAAATTGGTGTAAACATTGATGGGGATAAATGGGACGTGATATGGGACCGCACAAAGAAGATATCAGCGTGTAACTGTGCTAGACTCCTGCAGTTAAAAATCCTGCACCATTTGCAAATCTCTCTCAATAAAAGATTTGAAATGAACACCCGCTTTTCACCAATGTGTCTAAAATGTAAAATTTCAGTAGGGACCTACACTCATTGTGTCTGGTCCTGTCCTAAAATCCAAGCATACTGGATGGATATTTTACAAGATATGGAAAAAAATATGAACCCTGTCTCTTTGCTCCTTAGTCATCTGAGTCAAGATGACTCAGATGACTGTTGGTGCTAGTTCTGGGAGACTGTATGATATCCTTGCATATGCTGCAAGGAAGAACACATTTATGTCATGGATGCATGACAAACCTCCCACTAAAGCAAACTGGCATATGACAAACATGGAGTGTTTTACTCTTGATTACAGTTCATAAAGGTATGGACTCCATATCTCAATTCCTCCAATTCCACAATGGCTTCAACACTTGCAAGTATTCTCCTTGACTGATTATGTACTAATTATGTACTGTATGTAATTCTAGTTATTTATTTATTTTTTACCCCCCCCCCTTTTCTTTTTTTCCCTCACCAATTGTACCAGATTACCCCACTCTTCCGAGCTGTTCCGGTCGTTGCTCCATCCCCTCTGCCGATCCAGGGAGGGCTGCAGACTACCATATGCCTCCTTCCATACATATGGAGTCGCCAGCCACTTCTTTTCACCTGACAGTGAGGAGTTTCGCCAGGGCGGGGACGTAGTGCATGGGAGGATCATGCTATTCCCCCCAGTAACAGGCGCACCGACTGTCCAGAGGAGGTGCTAGTGCAGCAACCAGGACACATACCCACATCCGGCTTCCCACCCGCAGACACGGCCAATTGCGTCTGTAGGGACTCCTGACCAAGCCGGAGGTAACACGGGGATTCGAGTCGGCGATCCCTGTGTTGGTAGGCAACGGAATAGACCGCTATGCTACCTGGACGCCCCCTGTATGTAATTGTTTTACCTTGCTTATAACACTGTAATTGTAACGCCTCGTCGTCATCTGAGCTTTTATTACTATATCTTTGCTTTTATTCTTATTTAAAAAGGCACCTATGCATTGTACCGTTGATGTGCTTTTCCATTATATATTTCTCCCTGTCATTATTATTCATACTGATTTTATAGACCACTGCTGTGCTGAGCGCTTTGTTATTGCTGTGTTTACAAAAAAGAACAAAACTCAATAAACACACTTGAGGGGGGAAAAAAATTATGCTGAGCCCTAACTGGCGGGCGAGATAAGCTCTCCAAAATGAAAAATGACGCCAACCTGCTGAGTTCAGATATTCCAGAGGGGTTCCCTGTTCAAATAAAGCAAACCTGACTGATTGTATGGTTATAAGCACGCGTTAATGGAGAGAGTTGGCACCACCGACTCCAGTTAAGATCCGTTATCTCGGCATATTACAGACCCGCCTCTTAAGAATGTGCCACGGGTACCTTCCATAACGAATTAAATCAGCCTCAGTTGATCCCATACACCCTTGAAAATTCTAGCCCTTCATCGGTACCGCAGAAATTAGCTGCAATATACTTGCTGTGGCCAAAAAGGGATGTGATTAACATTCGCAGGTCCACAGTTAGATGTAGACCAAGATGGCTAATCAAAGGAGTTAAAAGCCACAACCAGAAAGCAATGTAACCTATTTTTCTGGACTTAGCCTGTCAGTGATTTTAAGTTCCTGTTATAAGCTGTTGCCACAGTATATGCCTTGAGCTCTTATTTTGAAGGCTGAAGAGAGAGCGGAAGTGCTGCACGCAGTGTTGTTGCTGTGGAGTTCTGTTGGGGGAAGAATCCAAATGAAGCGGGTCCTCGTGTTTCCACATGTTGCTCCTCAATTATCTCAGAAGACAGCAGCAAGAGGAGTGAAGTCTTCGTGCACACACCGCGCCGGGTTTCCGACACGACGAAGCTCCGCCGTTGCTAGCTGAGGCTAACTAACTCTCCCAACCTTTCTTTTCGATCATTTAAACGTCTTTCTTTTGCGGGACGTTGGCACAAGCATCCCACCGCTGCCACCAATGTAACCGGTTATTTTCTTGCCTGGTGCGGGATTCGATACGAGGTGTACTGCACCACAAGGCGACATCACTAACCGCTCGGCTAAAGGGTCAGACCCGTTAGCTAGGGCCTAACGTGTCTTATTAGTAGTTTACACCAGGGGTCCCCAATTACTTTTCATAGCGGGCCACTTTTAAAACCACGGGCCACTCAACCTCCAGCAGCATGTTGTTCGTTAGTTTGTTTTGGTGTCGATACGTTGCAGGTATTATAATTTAAAGAGAGATTTTTCATCTATTTTTCGATATATTACTAGTCTTACTTTTACTAAGAAATTAAAAAAAAAAATTTGTTGGTAGGGAAATAAAAAAAATTCTTCCTTCTGGCATTTCTCCAAAAATTCTCGCGGACCATAAATCAACCCGTCACGGGCCGGACGTGGCCCGCGGGCCGCCTATTGGGGACCCCTGGTTTACACTATCAGCGGCAGAGAAGAAGAGCTAGGCTTCCGACTACATAAGCGGACGAGTCGACGAGTCGCACCAGTCACGATTACTGACCCCGACTTTGCCGATGATCTTGCCCTCCTTACGGAAGAGACCGAGTAAGCGCGAGAAATGCTCACACGCCTACAACATGAAGCTGGAAAGGTAGGGCTGCGTTGCAATGCAAAGAAAACAGAATTGCAAGCTTATAACCGAGAAGAGCCGGGGATCATAACACCCAAAGATGGCTCTACAACAAAGGAAGTAAATAACGGGGTAGAAGAAGGATCACCTATGTGGACAACCTGCGAAGGGACACAGGGGTGGACAACGTGGAGGAGCTAAAAACAATCACAAAAGAGCGGGATAGTTGGAAAGGCCGTGTGGCAGCATTTATGGGGCGTCCCGACGGACGACCTAGGGGAGGTGAGGTGAGTTAGATGTTTGATTTCATCGGACCCGTTGCTCTGACGGACAACCACAGAACTGCGAGGATAACATCCTTAGTAGAATTTAAAAGGGATCGATGAATTTCGGTCACAAACACACTGCTGCCATGCGTAAAGCCAGTTGAGTTTGATTTCGTTACCACTATGTCAAAAGACCAATGACCTTCTCCATGGCCTCCTATCTGTGAGGGGCTCCGCAAAAAAAGAACTGAAAAAGGAGTTATATTTACTTTTACTCATTTGGCAAGCAACTTGCAAGAGAGAGTAATTTGCAGATAAGTTCAAATGTTACCAACTGGCCTCGTACTGTAGCACTATGTGAAGTAGTGGCATTAGTTAATTTGCTACATAGTAATCATATCATAGTAGTACTATGTGTACACTGTAGCACTATGTGAAGTAGTGGCATTAGTTCATTTGCTATATAGTAATCATATCATAGCAGTACTATGTGTACAATGTAGCACTATGTGAAGTAGTGGTATAGTTCATTTGCTACATAGTAATTATATCATAGTAGTACTATGTGAAGTAGTGGTATTAGTTCATTTGCTACATAGTAACCATATCATACTGCTATATGAATTCGTGGTCGTAGTACATTTTCTACAGAGCTGTCATATCATAGTAGTTCAATATGAAGTAGTGGTAAGAGTACATAAACACAGTATATGAAGTCATGGTAGTAGTACATTTTCTACGTAGTATTCATTTCATAGTTGTACCATATGAAATAATAGTAGCAGTGCATTTGTTACACGTAATAATATCACAGTAGTATCATATGTAATCTACTACTACTACTACTAGTATTATATGTAATAATAGTAGTATATTTACTACCTAGTAATCACATCATCATACTACTACTACTACTACTTTTGGCTGCTCCCATTAGGGGTCGCCACAGCGGATCATCCATTTCCATCTCTTCCTGTCCTCTGCATCTTCCTCTGTCACACCAGCCACCTGCGTGTCCTCCCTCATCACATCCATCAGCCTCCTCTTTGGCCTTCCTCTTCTCCTCTTCCCTGGCAGCTCCATATTCAGCATCCTTCTCCCAATATACCCAGCATCTCTCCTCCACACATGTCCAAGCCATCTCAATCTTGCCTCTCCTGCTTTGTCTAGTAACCACATCATAAACGTGGTATATTATGTAGAGGTGTTAGTTCACTTGCCACATACTAATCATATCATAGCCAAGAGTGCATGTTATAGCAAGTGCAGTGCTTTGAAAAAGTATTTGTCCTCTTCCTGAGTTCCTCCATTTTTGCACATTTTTCACTCTTAATTGGTTCAGATCTTCATACAAAA
Source organism: Lampris incognitus (assembly GCF_029633865.1). Classification (NCBI taxonomy): domain Eukaryota; kingdom Metazoa; phylum Chordata; class Actinopteri; order Lampriformes; family Lampridae; genus Lampris; species Lampris incognitus. The sequence continues at coordinate 10,427,723 of NC_079218.1, forward strand.
CGTAAAATAAGATGAAGAGAACCAGTGTAAACACAAAATTTAGTTTTTTAAATGATAATTCTATTTATTTAAGGAAACTGTTTTCCAACACCAACTGACCCTATCTGAAAAAGTAATTGCCTCTTAGTTACTTAATCAACCAATTCATTAAATTTAATTGATCATTGGATTCAATTAGAGCACACGCACCCGGGCTTGATTACTGCCAGCCCCGCTGAATCGAAACATGACTCATATAGATAACCTTACCGTCAATGTGAAGTAAGCTACAAGGTCTCAACAAGCAGCACACTATGCCACCGTCAGAAGAAGAGATGAGAGAAAAAGTTGTTGAGCTATATCAGTCTGGAAAGGGTTGCAAAGCCATTTTTGAGGCCCTAGGATCCCAGTGAACCACAGTGAGAGCCACTGCCTCCAAATGGAGAAAAGTGGGAATGGTGGTGACTCTTCCCAGGAGTGGTGGGCCTACCAAAGTTCATCCAAGGGCACAGTGACAACTCATCTAGGAAGTCACCAAAATAAATAAATAAATAAATAAATAAAAACCCAGAACAACATCTAAAGAACTGTAGGCCTCTCCAGTCTCAGGTAAGGTCATCATTCATGATTCAACAATAAGAAAGAGATTGGGCAAAAATCCAAAATGAAATTCATGGGACAGTTGCAAGGCGCAAACCACTTTTGGAATAATGTGGACAGATGAGTCAAAAGTGGAACTTTTTGAGAGACACGGGTCCCGTTAACGTCTGGCGTAAAGGAAACATAACATTTCACAATAAGAGCATCATAGCAACAGTCAAATATGGTGGAGGCAGTGTGATGGTGTGGGGTTGCTTTGCTGCCTCAGGGCCTGGAAGACTTGCCATCACTGAAGGAAACATCCTTCACCTCTGAAGCCCACCTCAGAATGGCTCAAAAGAAACAGAATGAAGGTTTTGGAGTGGCCTAGTCAAAGTCCTGACTTGAACCCCATCCATGCGCTGTGGCAGGACCTTAAATGAGCAGTTCATGTTCGAAAACCCTCCAGTGTTGCCGAATAACAGCAATCCTGCAAAGAAGAATGGGCCAAAATTCCTCCAGAGCGATGTGAAAGACTGATCTCCAGTTATAGGAACCGTTTGGTTGCAGTTGTTGCTGCTAAAGGTGGCGCAGTTATGAGGGTCAGGGAGGCAATTACTTTTTTCACATGGGTGATATGGGTGCCGGATAACTTTTTTCCGTCAATAAATGAAATGATCACTTAAAATTTTTGTTTTTTTGTTGGGTTCTCCTTGTCTTATCTTACATGAATGAAGATCTGAAACCATTCAATGTTACAAATATGCAAAAATAGAGGAAATCAGGAAGGGGGAAATACTTTTTCATGGCACTGTACATGTAGTGTGTGTCTTAAGAGCATCAAGACCTCAAGAGGTGGTGACTAGGAAGCACAAAGTAGACGTACAATGCGACAGGCTAGAAGAAACCGGCAAATTAAGCTGTCAAGCGCAAGTAGAAAAGGGCTCGATAATAGTATTTAATTAAGTATGGACGCAATGGTAACAGCCCACACCAATTCATATTCATAGCAAAGTGTCAGCAGAGACCATTTCTGGCTGTATCTGTGCCAAAGTACTTTGGGTTGGAGTGCCTTTTCTTATTAGGACTTGATAGCGCCACTATTATACAAGGCTTCAACGGGATATAAAAGTTTACATGAACATTTACATTTTTCAAAGCCTTTCTTTTCTGAAGTTTTTGACTCACAAAACTCATCTCCTTATTTCCTTTCACCGTCCTTCCTTTACACCTTATAACGCAGACAGAGGTAAAGCCTACAATGGGGATTACATAGAAAAGGCCAGAATGAGGCCCTTAACCTATGATTAGTGGAAAGGTGGCACCTGTCAAACCGGGAGACAGCTGTGTAATAGACAGACCCCCTGACTGACAGCGAGCAAAGGCAGCAGTTAGTTGGAAAATGAGACGGTTAAGTAAGCAACTAAAGTCTATAAAGTCGCAATTGATATGACTCCTTTAAGAACTGGAGTTACAAGGTCTGCCACAAAGAATGCAATAAAAGTGCTATAACGCTGTAATAAAAGACTAAGCAAATTAACGGCGCATAAAAAGGAAAGATCTTTGCACAGAACACCAAGATAAGAAAATAAAAGCAATAAAATCAATTAAAGGTAGAACGAGTAGGATTTTCCTAAAAGTCAATGTATAGATTCATACAAAAACAATCCCTCTCACTCGGCGTCCGGGTAGCGTAGCGGTCTATTCTGTTGCCTACCAACATGGGGATCCTGGTTTGAATCCCCGTGTTGCCTCCGGCTTGGTCGGGCTTCCCTACAGACACAATTGGCCGTGTCTGCAGGTGGGAAGCCAGATATGGGTATGTGTCCTGGTCGCTGCATTAGAGCCTCCTCTGGTTGCTCGGGGCACCTGTTTGGGGGGGGGGGGTAGTGTGATCCTCCCACATGCTATGTCCCCCTGGCGAAACTCCTCACTGTCAGGTGAAAAGAGGCAGCTGGCGACTCCACATGTATCAGAGGAGGCATGTGGTAGTCTGCAGCCCTTCCCGGATCGGCGGAGGGGAGGGTGGAGAGGCGGCCGGGACAGCTCGGAAGAGTGGGGTAATTGGCTGGATACAACTGGGGAGAAAAGGGGGAAAATAATAATAATAATAATCCTTATCAGTCATCAGTTATGACCCACTAGACATGAGTGGCGGTGTCTGTATCTGCAGAGACCCTGTCCTGTCTGTATTTTCTTATTTTGCTGTGTACAGGACATTTCTGGGTGTTAACCTTTGGGCAGCAGGACTCTATAAATACGGAGCAACCAGGTGCCAGATTGAGATCATAGGCACGCATCCAAGAGGAAGCTACAACAATGGCGGCCATACTACCAAAAAGACGTAAACACAGTGAGGCGAAACACCGAGTGGACAAAGCTCGTTCTGAGACGAGAGTGAATCTGGGGTTGGCTTTCACCCGCTGGCGAGCACTGAAGGAGAGGGTGAGAACGAAGAGTGGCGCAGAGTTGGCCTGTACACTGGGATGTGTTCTGGCAACTGTGGTCAGCGGGCACACGCTCCTGGTGTTGTTGAGCCGGGGACACTTTAAATGTTGTGTTTACAAACTGCAACTGACAAATCCTACTCATTGTGCCTTTAGAGACTGAGATCCAAAGATTCTTAGATGCAGTTTAGAAAGTTTCAAGAGGCAGCTCCAACATCTGAGGGGAGACTATTTCTACATTTGGTAGCTAGAAAAGTAAATTCCTTGTGTTGATCATCAGGTATTTCTTGGAAGACTCATCCATTTCAGTCTGTAGGTACACCTGTGCCAGATCAATTTCTGAAAAATACTTACCTTGGCCCAGTGCAGCAAAGACATCATCTATATGCAGTAAGGGGTATTGCTCAGGTTTCAGTACCGGATTAAAGGTTACTTTGAAATCCCTACAGATGCATACCGTGCCATTCCCTTTTACCACTGGAACTATTGGCATTGCCCACCCAGACCACTCCACTTTGGATAGAATGCTGTCTTTTTCCAGTCTTTGGAGCTCATTCTCCACTTTGGGGCCTTGTGTAATTTTGGAACTGTAGTGTCTTACAGCACAATCTACGCTGTCATGTGCTTTAGCCTCCCAAAGCTCTATTAGAAGACTTGTCCTGCCTTTGTGAGAACCTGATTCAGTCTTCCCGTTGTACAGCGGCTGGTTGGTTTTCCTGTGACTTTTGTAGATTGCATTTCCTCGATCGGTTGCCACTCTAGTCGCACTTCTCATAGCCACTCATGTCCAAAAAGGGGCACGCCTCCTCTTTTGATGATATACATGGGCAACACACGCTTCTAATCACCACGTTGGACTTTCACTGTGACCAATCCCCCCGGTGTTATCATCTCCCCAGTGTATGTTTTTAACACCACAGCCGTAGACTGCAATTCCAGGTGTGAGAAATGTGCCTGGTAATCCTTATTGGAGATCATAGATAAGGTGGACCCAGTGTCCAGCTCCATCTTCAGTATCACTCCCTCCACTTTGGGTGAAACCCATAATAACCCATAATGATTCCGCTGTTGTGACCTTTGAGCGAGCATACATCACAGCAAGCTAGATCACTGAACTCTGAATCAGAAGCGTCCGTTTCATCAATGTCATGCACATTGTGGTTATTTTTGTATTTGTGAAACCTTTTCTTTTTATTTTCGCTTTGCACATTTTCTGAATGTGACCTGGTTTCTGACATTGTCTGCACTCTTTGTCTTTGAACCAACAGTCAGCTGGAGTGTGTTTTGTCTCCTATCTATTTTGTATACAGTACACTCTTGTGCCATCTGCTGTTGCAATTCCACTGTCTCTGGCAGCTGTTTCCACTAAAGTGGCTATTTCAGTTGCACGTGTTAATGCCAGCACCCTCTCCATTAAGAGTCTTTTCTGTGTGTTCTCACTGTGCAACCCTCATACAAATCTATCTCTAAGTGCATCTGTCAAAGTCACAGTGCTCAGCCAGTCAGTCTCCTAAGCTCCGCCAAAAAACCTGCAGTTGACTCAGTTTTCAGCTGGTTTTGTTTGTGGAACCTAAAACGTTCAGCAATAATAAGTGGCTTTGGGTTCGGGTGATTCTGCAGCTCCACGATAGCTTTAAAAGGTTTTGTCGGCTGCTTTAGTGGGAGCCAATAGGCTACGGAGCAAGTTATAGGTTTTAACTCCCATTACACTAAGTGGGACTGCTACCCTCTTTCCCTCACTAATGTCATTAGCCAGACAGTACTGCTCTAATCTTTCAACACATGTTGCCCAATCTTCTGTGGCGCTATCAAAACTGTCCATTTTTCCAATACCTCCGACCATTATTTATCTGCTGTGTGTTCATTTGGTCTTTTATCCAAGTTAGCGGCAGTCAGCTTAGCTTGCTACAACAGGCTACTCATCCCAGACAGCAAAATTGCTGTGGCCTGCACCCGTTCCACACCCGACTTACATCTTTCTTTCATCCGGCCCACTTACCCCATGGAATGATGGCACTTGGGCGGTCCGCTCCTGTTTGCCAGATCTGGGCCAGAACCAAGCCAAAGCAATGCAGCATGTGCCACATATTTGCCAAAGGTGGCCCATATTTGTTTTGTGATATTTGGGCCATATTCACCATTTACCACACGGGCCACTTCGGGGTCACATCCAGATTACATGTTGCCGAGAGCACCGCATCTTTGCCAAAAAAGGCCCACATGTGATTTGGCATATTTGGGCCATATTTGCTATTGTACATGTGGGCCACTTCAGGCTCACATCCATTTTGTCAAAGCCAGAAGAAGGCCATCAGTGCTGCATCATTGCTTGAAGTGGCCCACATCCGGATGCCATCTGGGATAGCTCCCGTCTGTGCAGATGCTTCTTCCGATAAGGCACCCCTTCCTCGTTTCACTCCCTCATGAAGTTTTCCTCGTCCTTCACTCATGCAAAACGGCCCACTGTGCCGATTGTAACTTGCAAATCCTTGTCGCCAATTGCTGTGTATGTTCTTATTACACACACATGCAACCTTATCCCAACATTGTCTTTATAATAGAGACACAGGCGTGTTGTTATGAGGAACTTGAGCTTAACTCGGTTTTCTCTTTCAACTCAGGTCACATAGCCCCAGGGCTCTCAAGTTTTGAACTGAGTTCAGAGTGAGATTTTGGCGGCGGCAGTGGTGGGGGTTTGGTTGGGGTGGGGACGGGGTTCTTATCTGATAAATGACACATAAAATAGTTGTCAAACAAAGCATAACTTTTATCTCATCTTAAGTTGGTAAAGTCCTCCCAGAAGTTTGTCTCAAATGCTTTGTGAATTACTCTTAAAAAAAACTAAAAACTTTTAGTGCAATTTATAAGTACGCTTAGTGGTGGTCTAAGAGAAAAGCTTTATGAATAATGGGTCCTGAACTAAGACTAAAAAACAAGTGTCAGTATAGCTGCTGAAATTTGAAGGGATTCAACTAGCTAGCTTAGGGTGGGTGACCATATTTGGCGTTCCAAAAAAAGAGGACACTTTGCCTCCAGCCTCGAGATACTTCAATGATACTCAGAGTTTACTCAAAGACACCTTATGATTTGAATATATTTAAAGTAGGCCTCCTCTGTATGGATAGAAAATTATTATTTATATTATTTAAGTACATGCTTAATGGTCCTGTGGGTGTAGGTTTGGTTTTAACTTAACTGCTCTCTGTCTTTTCTCTTCCAGGCACATAAAGAGTCTCACTTGCAACATGTTCACTAATAAATATGCATGTGCTGACCTGCATATTAAATTATTATCATGGCTTTTTCTCTGATTTTTACATTTTATTTTGATAGAATACTTAAATCTGAGACCACACTTAACATTTAAAAATAACATAACTTCTGTCACATGAAATGTTATAACAACATAAATGTATAGAAACCTGTAGGTAATCTGCTGCTCTGTAACAGCTGCTGTGAGCTTTTCTAACCTCACCTGAGATTCTGGCTTTCAGTTTGTGTATTTCATGACACAGACCCACAGTGATGCTCACACTATCTCAAAAACTTTGTATTATTTTTCTTTCATTCAACTCCTGAACTAAGATCTCAGATCTTTCACTATGACATCAGAGCTCACCTGAGAGGCTGCAGCTCACCTGTCTGTGTGTCTCTGTGCTGCTCAGGCTGCTGCTGACAGGATTTTCAGAATAAAATTATGCCTGATAGTCAAACAAATCAGTTGGACAAGCTGTGACTAGTTTGGCTTATAAATAATACTCATGTCTTACTACAATACAAGTAGCGGCACATTAATGTCACATATACTATAATAACTCTGCTCTTGAGCCACTAATGGAAAAGGAAGGGTTGGCATTAAATAGTAAATAATTCTCACACTAATTTCAAAGATTAATATTTGGATTAATTACAGAACATTCTCAGTTAATCATGTGTAAACAGTTACTGACACTTTGGTTCTTCTTTAAAAAGGATCAAATGTCTTCATTTGCTTTTGGGAGGAATTTTCACCAACATTAAAGTTGTTTGATTATCAACATGTCTGAGCAACCATCGCAAATTAGCTAACATCACCTAATGCCAGAAATTAATATAATATCAATATCTTAGTTTAGTTTCAGGGGAAGTCGTTTTAAATTCTGTGACGTTTGAAATGTTTAAACTTTAAATACTGACCGCTGCAGATTCTCCACCTCACAGACTCCTCTGCACCTGTTGCTAGGCAACACGTAGCAGTGTCACGCCATTAACATCGCTGATAAAGCAGCTGGCTTGCTTGAGATCGGTAAAAATATAATATATAACAGTTCAGCAACACGCAAACCTACCACAGAAAACCGGACATTTTCATGAATTTATAACCCCCCCCCCCCCCCCAGGACATGTCCAGGGAAAAGAGGCCGTTTGGTCACCCTAAGCTAGCTAGGCTAGTTCACACACTCTGGTTAAACCAACTGCCTGGACACAATATTCATAGAGAGTAAAAAGAGAGAATATCAAATAATACTTTTGTATAAAAATAAAACAACATTAAAACAGGAGTGGTGGTGGTGGGGGCTTGTCTTAATTATTGGCATGTGGCATATTTCCACTTTTGGTAGGACATTTAAACGTAGGCTACCAACTTCTCTCATCACATGCTTTGGCAAGGCTTTGCATCCTTTCCCATTTCCTCTCTCATTACTACTTTACCAAGGGATTTAGTTCTTAGTACTAGCTAGCTTAGTATTAGCTGGATCCCAGCAAGGTTTTCCAGTTTCCAGCTACTGAACCAAGCATCAGGAATCAGGAATATTTGCTATTTTATTCCATGCACTTGCGTACATGAAATTAAACAAAATATAATTTCCCCCAGCCCACAGCAGCACAACACAAAGACAAAAACACATATCCAAACTACAAGAACACATATATCCAAACTACAAAAAAAACCCTATAAAAACTACAAAACACTTATATCCAACATATATCCAAAAAAAGGAGAAAAAAAACACTGTCTAAGAGAGTGAATGCCAGGATGACGGTCGGAACTGCCAGTCTGCATGGCTAGCAGTTAGTTTAGCCTGCCCCGCTTTCACATCCTGTCAGACCGCAGCTCCAGGTAGGGTCGTGGTCCCTGGGCCCACCGGATGCAGCAGACCAAGCTCTCAAGCATGTGTTACTTGTTTGCATAAACCAATCACTGAGATGGGTGAACTCATGAAATAGTCACTTAAAACAAACATGACCTTTTTCACATTCTGAAGGGTGTAGTAATTCCACGGTGGACCATGCAACCTAATACAGCAAAGACTTCACTGAAAGGTTTTAGCCATGCCTCAGTACGCCTGACGTATTTCATGTGAGGTACCCTGCTACATATGTTCAGTTGAAATCAATAGAAATCTTCAGACCGTGGAATGATTTATTTTTTAAAAAACACTTTAATGTAGAACTTGAGGCACATGTCGTCATTTGGCTGTTGGTGAATGTCTTTAAAGTACCTGTTCCTACTATTGTACTGATATCCCTTTTAGTCATGCCTCAGTACGCCTGACGTATTTCATGTGAGCTACCCTGCTACATATGTTCAGTTGAAATCAATAGAAATCTTCAGACCGTGGAATGATTTATTTTTAAAACACACTTTAATGTAGAACTTGAGGCACATGTTGTCATTTGGCTGTTGGTGAATGTCTACCCCGAGGTCTCCACGCCTGGGTGGAGACCTCGGGGTAGACCCAGAACTCACTGGAGAGACTACATGTCCAACGCCTTGGGTTCCCCCAGGAGATGCTTGAGGGCGTTGCTGGGGAGAGGGACGTCTGGAGTGCCCTACTTAGCTTGCTGCCACCACGACCCGACCCCGGACAAGCGGCAGAAGATGAATGAATGAATGAATGAATGAACTATCGACAAGCTATTTACATTTTTCATCAATATTTAGTCTGTTCTCAAATAATAATACACAATGTACAACACCATGTGGCATCTTTGTCTGGAACCCTGTGCACGGTCAGTCCAAGGCAAGGAGCGTGACACCATCTCTGGCACTTCTCATATTGGATCTGTACAAGCAAACACCAGAAGTAGAGACACCTTAAAACTCTTGTGTTTCTGGTTAAAGTGAAGTAATTAATTTTGCAGTTATAATACTTACCCAAAGAATGTTATCCTGTCAGACATGCAATGTTCTTGCGATTTGGATTAATATCAAATTCCTCTGGGATTTCAAGAAACTGTTCTAAGGTTTTTCTTGCCATCTTAACAAAGAGGATAGCAAATTCTGGGAATTTTCTTACAGCCAGTACAAATGACTTTCAACAATGCAGGCTTGGGAAATAGACAAGTCATTTTTTGTGAAGATTAGAAAATCTGGAGAATCTGTTTTCTGGGTCATCATGAGCATAAATTTAAGTTTACATGAGATGATTTGCCTCACCTCCATAACAAAGACCCCACAGCTAGTTGCATCTTTCTTTTTTTTGGGGGGGGGGGGTTGACCCTTTTTCTCCCCAATTGAACTTGGCCAATTACCCTACTTATCGAGCCGTCTCGGTCGCTGCTCCACCCCCTCTGCCGATCCGGGGAGGGCTGTAGACTACCACATGCCTCCTCCCATACATGTGGAGTCGCCAGCAGCTTCTTTTCACCTGACAGTGAGGAGTTTCACCAGGGGGACGTAGCGCGTGGGAGGATTACGCTATCCCCCCCAGTTCTCCCTCTCCCCTGAACAGGCGACCGACCAGAGGAGGCACTAGTGCAGCGACCAGGACACATACCCATATCCGGCTTCCCACCCACAGACACGGCCAAGTGTGTCTGTAGGGACGCCCGACCAAGCCGGAAGCAACACGGGGATTCGAACCGGCGAGCCCCGTGTTGACAGGCAATGGAACAGACCACCATGCTACCCGGATGCCTCTAGTTGCATCTTTCTGCATCATGTGAGTAATGGTGATGGGTTTTCAGCCGATGTTTACCCAATCCCTTCGTCCCAGTAAGTTAAACCCTATCCTGTAATATTTGCTGATACAAAACCTTTGTGTTGTTTCTGTCACTGACAGTCATTTTATGTCACAAAGCTCTGGTAGTAATTATCTCAGCCAGGTGGAAGCCTGGAGGGGATTATGCATTTGGTTGCGTGTGTGTCTGCAGCTAATCTTGCAAATGACTGGACCTATTAGGCTAATTTTTTTTTTTGCAGTTATGACTGTAGGTTGAAGGACCTCTCGTGGTTGTAGTGATTCAAAACCTTTGAAAAACACATTTTATACCACAACTGAATGCCAACTCCTGAGCTGGTTTGTCGTCATGTCCGAACACCAGAGAAGGGGAGCTACGCCTGGCAGGGATCTAAACTCTACTGAGTGCACTCTTCTAGTTTTTCCTGGTTTAAGCAGGGCATGCTGGGAGTGGCATTCTTTCATGTCTAGCAGTTATGCTGATGAGTTATGATTACTGTTCTCCAATATGTTTTGTGTGTGTGTGTGTGTGTGTGTGTGTGCGTGCGCATGCGCTTATGCCTGCTATCTGCATTTTATCTTGCTAACAAATTAGTTAACTATCACCAGTGATGTGGCAATGATAACTTATGTCTGCATCCATCCATTTTCCGAACCGCTTATCCTGCTCTCAGAGTCGCGGGGATGCTGGAGCCTATCCCAACAGTCATTGGGCGGCAGGCGGGGAGACACCCTGGACAGGCCATACCAAACACTGATTGGCTGATAAAGTGGTGATTGTATAACTGTTAATAAATTAAAATAATCAGGGTAGTGTAGCAGTCTATTCCATTGCCTACCAACACAGGGATCGCTGGTTCGAAACCCGTCTTACCTTCGGCCTTGTCGGGCGTCCCTTGGCCATGTCTGCAGGTGGGAAGCCAGATGTGGGTATGTGTCCTGGTCGCTGCACAAGCGCCTCCTCTGGTCCGTCGGGGCACCTTTTCGGCGGGGGAGGGGAATAATGTGATCCTCCCACGCGCTACGTCCCCCTGGTGAAACTCCTCACTGTCAGGTGAAAAGAAGCGGCTGGCGACTCCACATGTATCGGAGGAGACATGTGGTAGTCTGCAGCCCTCCCTGGATCAGCAGAGGGGGCGGAGCAGCGACCGTGACGGCTCGGAAGACTTGGGTAATTGGCCAAGTACAATTGGGGAGAAAAAGTGAGGGGGGGGGGGATTCCACAAAATAAATAAATAAATAAATTGAAATAATCTGTGAAAGTGGTAAATCTTGGTGTCGGAGTATTGTGTTACACTATGAGACAGATAACAGGTACATGTGACATGTTTTACCGAAAGCATGTTGCGGCTTCCTTTGGGTCCTCGTGGTCTATGTCAGCGTTGACAGGATAAACCACAAATACCTGGTCAGATGGTGCATGCAGGTACTGTCCAGTCCTGCACAGAAGGTGCATTCAGACAATCTGAGGACGGCTGTTAATTTAACTGTTTTACTCACAACACACTTCCAGTGGCCGTGGTGCACATTTACAAATCCAACACCACCACCATAATGGTCAAAGTTCACACATGAATGCACCCCCCCCTTTTCTATCCTGCCAATTACCCCACTCTTCCAAGCCGTTCTTGTCGCTGCTCCACCCCCTCTGCTGATCCAGGGAGGGCAGCAGACTACCACATGCCTCCTCTGATACACGTGCAGTCACCAGCTGCTCCTTTTCACCTGACAGAGAGGAGTTTCACCAGGGGGAGGATCATGCTATTCCCCCCGCCCCCCTGAACAGGTGCCCGGACCGACCAGAGGAGGCGCGCGCCTCCTCCAGGACACATATCCAGCTTCCTCCCCTTTAGACATGGCCAACTGTGTCTGTAGGGATGTCCGACCAAGCCAGAGGTAACACGGGGATTCGAACCGGCGAGCCCCGTGTTGGCAGGCAACGGAATAGACCGCCACGCTACCTGGATGCCCCGTGAATACATTTTAAAAGACGTTAGAGATACAATGTTGCAAAATCTCAGTTGTCATACAAATGTTATCTGTCCATTGGATACACCATCTCATGTAGTGTAGCACAACTGGAACCTCTGGAGAAACGCTTGTATTTCCACAACAGCCTACAAGCTTCAATAATCGAGTATTATAAACGAACAGGCTTGTGTTTTCAGTAAGAACCTCACACGGCTAACACGGTCACGTGTTTGTACTTACATTCTTTAAACTCTGTCTTGAGACTTGCTTGGTTTCTCCAAACTAACTAACACCCAGGTTGAAGCGGTCAGCTTGTACCCTCCATCTTCTTTAGACTGGCTTGACTGTAGAAATGTCTAAAAGACAAATAACTCCCATTACGGGCAGTGTGAAACAATTTGTTTTTATTTTGCACTCGTAATTACATTTTTGCAGTGAAGTTTGACGGAAACGACGCTTATTTCCTTACCTCGCCATTGTGAAGCTTGCGGGGCCTTGGCGAGATGAAGTCACTGTGCCTCAGACAAGTGGCTGACTTGTCAGCGGATTTTATTGCAGAAATGACAACCTCATTTCCCTTTTTCTCCCATAGAGCCTTTGTCTGGGTTAGGTAACACAAACATGTTAGCAAACCATTTTAAAGGTTTTCGGTTCATATTTCCGTGCATTTTTTTCCTCGACGTGTCAAGCAGTAAATCCACATTCACAATTCACACTCCAACAGCACCAAGCAGGCACCAACTGACTCAGTGGGTGCAGCTAGGATTTAAGTGCTTTGGCTAACAACACACTGTGTGTCTCAGACAAGGAAGAGGCAGGGATCAAACCTACCAATTTCCTGATGCATGCTCAATAATCCAGGTAAGAAAATCACAGAAAGTTGAGTCAGTTCATCTGGACACAGCGTTTATTGAGAGAAACATCTCATCACTCATCTAAGTGACCTCTTCAGTCTCAACTGACTGCAGGTATCCCCACCCTAACAAACAATACAGTTGCATAACGACCGGAACCAATGACCGGTTTCATATGCAAGCATAGGCGTGACCATTAACTACCATTAACTAGAGTTTCAATGGCCATGTGTACTATTCCCAGAGGATTTGGGAATGTTTGCAATCACAGCATAGTAAGATGGCGACAGACATTGGGAATGGGGACATAGTACATGTACATCGGGGAAACCAAACAGAAGCTGGCCAAATAGGATGGCACAACACAGGAGAGCGAACACGTCAGGCCAGGACTCCACAGCCTACACCATCTACAGTCTACACCCATCTACAGGCCAGTGGCCACTCTTTCAAGGATGAGGATGTGCACATCCTTGATAGGGAGGAATGCTGGTTTGAACGGGGAGTCAAAGAGGCCATCTATGTGAAGAGGGAACGACCATCCCTGAACTGGGGGGGGCCAAGAGAACATCTGTCGCCATTTTACAATGCTGTGATTGCAAACATTCCCTAATCCTCTGTGAACAGTACACATGGCCATTGTAACTCTAGTTAATGAAACCAATCGGAGGTTTCGGTCTTTATACCGCTGTATTGTTTATAAGGGTGGGGAGTCAGTTTAGACTGTTGAGGTCACTTAGGTGAGTGATGAAACGTTTGTCAATAAACATTGTGTCCAGATGAACTGATTCACCTTTCTTCGATACTAATTTCCTGTTGTGAGAATTAGCATTAATGCTGTAGGTAAAAAAACAAAAACACCAGCTCTGAATATTGTAAACTTTTTAACACTTAAACTACACTCACTGGCCACTTTATTAGGTACACCTTGCTAGTACCGGGTTGGACCCCCTTTTGCCTTCAGAACTGCCTTAATCCTTCGTGGCATAGATTCAACAAGGTACTGGAAACATTCCTCAGAGAGTTTGGTCCATATTAACATGATAGCATCACGCAGTTGCTGCAGATTTGTCGGCTGCCCACAGAACTGCCACTCACTGGATATTTTCTCTTTTTCGGACCATTCTCTGTAAACCCTAGAGATGGTTGTGCGTGAAAATCCCAGTAGATCAGCAGTTTCTGAAATACTCAGACCAGCCCGTCTGGCACCAACAACCATGCCACGTTCAAAGTCACTTAAATCACCTTTCTTCCCCCATTCTGATGCTCGGTTTGAACTGCAGCAGATCGTCTTGACCATGTCTACATGCCTAAATGCATTGAGTTGTTGCCATGTGATTGGCTGATTAGAAATTTGCATTAACGAGCAGTTAGACAGGTGTGCCTAATAAAGTGGCCGGTGAGTTTATATCACACACTTACAGTTCAATGGACGCACACTAACTTAACTAACGGGGAGCTGTAGATAAATATGCAAATCACACCTTACTGCTTTCACTGACTCTGCAGGCTGTCCTAGAATTTAACATGCTATGAAGCAAATAGCATGTTTAACAGCATGGGGGGGGGGCAGAACTGTACTTGCAAGATTGGCCTTGAATATAAATGTAATATACTGAAGATAAAGTTGTGAAACTTGGCACATACCTCGAGACCTAGTGCATGCGTGCTCGATGTGGTTTCACCTTCCCTGGCCTCGTCTGGTGTTCTCTCGAGGCTGGAGGACAGTTCTCAGGGCTTGCCGGAGCCTCTCGTTTCAGTTTCATCTTCACTTGTTTTGTGAACAACGCGTGTGATACGGCATTTGCATTTCTTTTGTCCCTTTTTCTTTTCAGTTACAGCCGTTGTGTCAGGAGCGGAATGGAATTTGGACCGTCCAACTTTCGCTTCAGTTTTTTTTCATCCCTGTTGGTCTGGCTCGCCTATAAATAACCCAAACCGTGTCTACTGGTTGAACGTTGCCAGAGTACACACTGAAGAAGGGCGTCTTGCCCGAAACGTCCATGTGGCAATATTAAAAAGTTAAATTGGAGGGAGCGCTGTCCTCGACTTTTCCCTGTATGATTTATCCTTTTTGGCCCATGTCCCCTCTGAAAACTTTACATATTTGGATTTCCGAGGCTTTGTGATGAGGCAGCCTGGCAAATCATGCTGCGCTGTACGCTCAATATATCTTCCATGAAGGGCTGTGTACACGGCTCAAATGAAGCCTCCTGGTCACATTTACTTTTTCTTCCTTAAGATGTGCTGTTTCTCGATGCCAAACCATCCCTCAACATGACAGCGGGTCTCTCTTGTTTTCTCAGTTCTCTCTAAGTGTCACTGTTCCCCCTGGACTTTCTTTTCGTTGTCAGCAGCAAGCTAGGCGCCCTCGCCTAGCATTGACTGTTTTTGGTGTTGTCGTGTGGGGTGCAGGGAGGTGTGCCGAGGGGGTCTGGCTGGGAGAGCTAGAGTTGGACCGGCGGGGGTAGCCTGATCTGCTGTTTCCGGTGGGCCCAGGGACCACAACCTTGTCCAGAGCTGTGCCTGAGGAGGAAACACTGAGGGCGGTCTGACAGGACGTGGAAGCGGGGCAGGCTAAGCTAACTGCTAGCCCATGCAGACCAGCAGTTCTGACAGTCATCCTGGCATTCGCTCTCTTGGAGAGTGATTTTTTTTTTCATTTTTGGATATGTTGGATATATGTGTTTTGTAGTTTGGATGTGTTTTTGACTTTGTGTTGCACTGCTGTGGGCTGGGGAAAATGATAGCTCGTTTCATTTCATGTGCGCAGGTACGTGGAATTGAAATGACAAATAAATGTCCCCGATTCCTGACGTTGTCTTAGGTCTCCTAACATTAACCCACCCCACACTGGAAATATGGACATGTCATTGTCCAGTAGGGCTTGGATTACGCCTGGACAGTAGTACAAGTTGTCCTCAGGTCGCTGTTCTTCATCATTTATGACTGCTGTAGCATCTTCACACACACCCAGAAAGACAAGAGCTGCCCGCAATTGTCTTGGATTGCGGAATTGCATCTTCTGGGTTCTCAGTGTGAACACGGTCCTCTGACACATTGGGTTCAGACTTGAACCGGCGTATTACTTTCATACGGCTGTCATGTTGGTCTTGGCAAGCAAGATGATGCAAAGACACCGGAAAATTTCAACACTGTCATTCGGGGACTGACTGTTTTGTAGCCTGGCAAACACATGTAATGAATTGCCTATGTCCGCTGTCTGTGACACGCCTGCCAATTACCCGGGTCACGGCGTTTAGTACATGGGCAGAGCAGAGGTGTAGTACCGTGATGTTTCTGATGGCCATCCACTTTATTCCGCCCTGGCAAATGGCAAAACATCTGTCAAGGTATGAAATGCTTTCCTTGCTGGAAGCCAGGAGAACAGCTTGAACTAGGGCCCAACTGTAATCTGTCTCCGCATGGCTCACTGTCTGCGCTGTAAATTTTCACAATGTGTGAAGGAACCGCATTAGCCAAAATGAAATTGATGGCACTGTATGGTCGTTTGTTAGCGTTTCTGCAACTGGCAAAGGTGGTGTGCCACGGGACTGTCCTACCAAAAAAGAAAAGATAAGAAGAGCCTAATACAGTACATGCTTGTTCTGCTCAGGTATCTTTGACACCACACTTCCATCTAAGTACAGGGTGACTGGCAGTAATGGACTATTCACCCGTCCATCGCCCAAACCGCTTATCCTGCTCTCAGGGTCGCGGGGATGCTGGAGCCTATCCCAGCAGTCATTGGGTGGCAGGCGTGGAGACACCCTGGACAGACTGCCAGGCCTCACACTCTCTCACACACACACACACACACACACACACACACACACACACACACACAACCTAGGGACAATTAAGTATGGCCGATTCACCTGACCTACATTCCTTTGGACTGTGGGAGGAAACCGGAGCACCCAGAGGAAACCCACACAGACACGGGAAGAACATGCAAACTCCACACAGAGGACGACACGAGACCGGGACGACCTCCAAGGTTGGACTACCCTGGGGCTCGAACCCAGGACCTTCTTGCTGTGAGGTGACCGCACTAACCACTGCGCCACCGTGCCACCCAGTGATGAACAAGCCATATGGAATTTGGGCAAATGCCAGAAGGGCCGCAGCTGGTGATGGACTAGCCATCTGGTGTGACCTTCTTGCTGTGAGGCAACCACGCTAACCACTGCGCCACCGTGCCGCCTAGTGATGGACTAGCCATCTGGAATTTGGGCAAATGCCAGAAGGGCTGCGGCCGGCCACTGTCCATTTGATCCGCTCAGAATGAATTGTTATAGTGTGTGTGTGTGTGGGGGGGGGGGTAAAAATAAAGAAATAAAAAATATAGTTATGGACTAGTGCATCATATCCCAGAATCCTCCCTCTCCTCATTCTTCAGAGGACATTAACGTGAAAGGTGCTGTTCTAAGAGTAGCGTAGCTCCTTTAGGGAACTTGGCTGTGCATCACAGGTGTACATAATGAGTGGGAGAGAGCGAGCGAGCGAGCGGCAGAAAGTGACAGTGAATGTGAGCGGAGCAGAGGAAAAGGTTAGCAATAAGTTGTCGGTCTGGCAGTAAATGTGCAGTATAGACGACAGCGGGGTTTTCCCTTCCATTAGAAGGCTCAGGCGTAGCACTCAAGCTGTTTTGAGCACCACCTACGCCGAATGAACATAAAATCAGAGCATCAAAACTAACGAAATGACTTTATTTTCCCAAATCTAATGGTTGCAGTCAGTCCCCAGCGGACGTCTTTAGCAAATGTTGTCTTTAAACTTTCTGGTTGTTGTTGTTGTTTGGTTGTTGCTCCAGCATTTCCAACTTTTTGTACACAGATATGGTAACAACAATGGTCCAAAATGAGAAATCACACATTTTTTTTTTTTTTTTTACTGAAAACATGAAATTTTCGTGGGGAGGACCCCTAAACCCCCCACCAAATGATTGCACCTATGTCTCCCACAAACCTAGGGGAGATGATGATATTTTAAGCCATTCTGATGCACGTGAATACGGGCCGGCATCGCACACTCGTGGACATCCAGCACGCACAACAGCACCGCTGCTGTACAAAATTCTAGGTGAAACACTGACCTGTGCTGACTGTAATACGTATGCTACGGTAATACTGAATAGATCCTAGTAATAGCCCTAGTATTACTTGACTAAAGGTGCAGCTAAGGTTGGTGCTGGGTTTGGAAATAGGGCCGTCGGGCCAGTATATGCCGCAAATGCCGGGGTCGTTTTATGATCCCAAAACGTCACTGGTGGCTTGTGACTTTTTTCTTAAGTGTGCAACCATAACCTTCTGCTTCCGGTGTGGGAAGATGTTGGCGCAAACTCGCGTTTGCAGCGGCCTCACCCAGTACCAGTGTGGGAAGATGGCAGTGCAACCTCACATTTGCGGCGGCCTCACCCAGTACCGTCCATGCAGTGTCTTTGTCCACGTCTAAGTTTGTGTCTTCGTTTGACGGCTGGGAGAGCTGGTGCTGGATAAGCTGGGACAGCTTGGTCTGTTGCGTCCTGTGGGCCCAGGGACCACGGCCCTGCCCGGAGCTGCGCCCGAAGGGGAAACACCAAGGGCAGTCTGACAGCACGCAGAAGCCGGGCAGGCTAAGCTAACTGCTAGCCCATACAGACCGGCGGTTCCGACAGTTATCCTGGCTGGTGTTCGTTCTCTTGGACAGTGATTTTTTTTGTTGTTGCTTAGTTTGGATATATGTGTTTAGTTTGGCTATACTATGTGTTTAGTTTGGCTATATGTGTTTAGTTTGGATATATGTGTTTAGTTTGGCTATATGTGTTTAGTTTGGCTATATGCGTTTAGTTTGGATATACTATGTGTTTAGTTTGGCTATATGTGTTTAGTTTGGATATACTATGTGTTTAGTTTGGCTATATGCGTTTAGTTTGGATATACTATGTGTTTAGTTTGGATATACTATGTGTTTAGTTTGGATATACTATGTGTTTAGTTTGGATATATGTGTTCTTGTAGTTTTTGGATGTATTTTTGTCTTTGCGTTGCACTGCTGTGGGCTGGGGGAAACGATATTTCGTGAAATGACAAATCAAGTGTTCCTGATTCCTGATAATTCCAATCCTCTATTCAGCGTACATGGGAGGAATGAACAGATATACTGGGAAGTGTTGGACGTATCCAGGAAGATGACAGAAAGGGGTACCGTGTTCCCTCAGCTGTTGAGCTTGGAGGATCTCTAACCGTATGTTTTCATGATGCGTTGCAGCCTTCCTCACCTCATGGGATATAGCCTTTAAGATGTCTCCGTTAAGGGATCTTGTGAGGTTTCCTGCCATGACCCCTTCGTCTGGCGTTCTGCTCAGCAGCTAGTAATATCTACAGCTTAATCCTTTTCTTATCGATTTAGCTATTTGCCCCCTTCGAAGGGTTGATGCTTGTCTTTTCCTCGTGTGTTCCTTTATATGACATATTTGTCCATGGCGGTAAACAGTCATTCAAACTTTTTCTGTGTGATTGCGGGCCTTCTTTTCATCCCAAAAAAATAAATAAAAATAAAATAAATATGAAGGCAGTTTGCACATAAAGACAACAACTCTTGTTCCTGCTATGTGCCATTCTTGCGTGTCGGTATTTAAAGGCCAGAACACAGCGAGAGCTTCTTCGGTTAAATCTGTCATATACCACGTGTCCGTGGTGGTCTTGATTTGTTTGAACCTCTTCGTGGTCTAATTGATTTCCATGTCTGTCGGTCTAGAGACATTTCGAGCTCCCTGGTAACGGACCAGAGCTTTCTAAGTTTCTTCTTTTTGTTCAGACGCTGAATGTCAACCTCCACTTCTTCTGCTGTTTGAACTACAGGGTCGGAGGCCTCCTCTACTGTATTCAAGTCAACGTATTCAAACCCCGCCTCACTTTTTTTTGTTTTTAATTTTTCCCCCCTTTTTTCTCCGGTCGCTGCTCCACCCCCTCTGTCGCTCTGGGGAGGGCTGCAGACTGCCACGTCTCATTCCATACATGTGGAGTCACCAGCCGCTTCTTTTCACCTGACAGTGAGGCGTTTCACCAGGGGGAAATAGCACGTGGGAGGATCACGCTATTCCCCCCAGTACCTCCTCCCCTCTGAACAGGTGCCCTGACCGACTGCTAGTGCAGCGACCAGGACACATACCCACATCCTGCTCCCCCCGCAGACACGGCCAAAATTGTGTCTGTAGGGACGTCCGACCATGCTGGAGGTAACACGGGGATTCGAACCGGAGATCCCCGTGTTGGTAGACAACAGAACAGATCACCATGCCACCCGGACCGGACCCCGGACCCCCCCCCCCCCCCACACACACACACACTTTCTTCATTTTCAAATTCAGACTCGTATTCGCTGTCAGTTGATGCGGCACCAATCAATCTCAGTAATGCGTTCTGTGCTTCTCCCGTGGCGTTCAGCCAGACCAGGTTCCAGCGGTTCCAACACTCAGGCTCAGCCGACATTAAAGTGAACTGTTGTTCTCTGCCGACTTCCTTTCACTGTTATTTCGGACACGTACGATGACACTTCAGCAGTGTCACGGTCGTCAGTTGCAGCACCACGTGAGGGCTCTTGGACCTTCCGCTAACTCCACACCCCGCCTGTAAGCCCCCTGCGGTTCTTGCTCCTTAATCACACACAACCAGTGTTTTTCTAACTTGTTGACACTTCCTAGGACTGAAAGACACAGCGCAGACCAAGTATAGGAACTGTAAGACGGCCCTCTCAAAACCCGCTTTGGGAAATTCCCTCCCCGCAGCCTCTGCGCCGCCTGCGGCCTCCCAGAAATCTCTTTTGGGACGTTGTCGTTCCCTTCTTTCTATTTGTCATGTTCTAAACAAAGTGAAAGAATACATGACATGTTAATACTGGATTAAAACTACAGAAGATGATGTGAAATACGTATTATTTATCGATTTCTTCATAGTTAATCTTGTGTGTTGTGAACCCACATGTCTACACCTCATACTCTATGAATTTATATTCATGTAAATGTAATTAACCGCTACTCCAATGCTTATTTCAGAGGTTGGTTGAGTTCATATGGAAACGATTAATGTCCAGTTAGGTGACTCGTTGTCATTTAATGTGTTTAATTTGTTTGTCTTTTCCCCCGGCCCACAGCAGTGCAACACAAAGACAAAAACAAATCCAAAACCTACAAGGACACATGTTGCCCTGGGTGTGTGATCTGGGTCATCGGGGGCTCGCCCGGCCCCCCGTTTGGTGTTTCAGCTCACCTGCGCCCGTGTGCCTGAGTGACCCTGATTGGCCGGCTTCACGCACCTGTTCCCTTCTCCCATTGGCTGTGCAGTACCTGCGCCTAATCTCCCTCCCCTTTCTCCGATTGGCGGTATGGTTCCTGCACCCAATCTCCCTGATTGCCCCCCCCCCCCGAAGTGTACTATATATGCCCCATGGCTTCTCAGGCTCCTTGCTGGATCGTCTCTCACACACCCACAGAGAGACTCACAGAGAGTCTCTTCTGCGTCCTGTCAGACCGCCCTTGGTGTTTCCCCTCTTACCACACCGGTACTGGGTGAGGCCGCTGCAAACGTGAGTTAACTAGCGGATAAAATAAAAAATATTTTAATATATTAATATTATTATTATATTATAACCCAGCCACCAAGGATACACAAGCCAGTGTATTATAATAAAATAATAATATATATATTCCAGTGAGTCAAGTAAATTTTTCATGAGACAGCCGATGATGCTTATGGCATGAAACAGGCTTGTACTGTCTCATAAAGAGTTTACTTGACTCACTGGATTATTTTGCTCCTTATTTGTTGGGCACTTTCCCTACCGTTGAGTGCTTCTTTTAATATATATATAAATAAGTGTCTTATATAAAGTGTAATAATATTATTTATTAATATTAACAATGAATAGTAATATTATTCCCTGTGATGGCCTGGCAGCCTGTCCAGGGTGTCTCCCTGTCTGCCGCCCAGTGACTGCCGGGATAGGCTCCAGCGTCCCCACGACCCTGACAGCAGGATAAGCGGTTTGGATAATGGATGGATGGATAATAATATGAATATTATGTTGAAGCACACATGCACTCTGACTGCTGAACACCAGAGGCAGTAGTGTTGTACGAATGCACAAACCACCCGGTTGATTTGAAGAAGGAGAGCACCGATAATGTCAAGGAAAGCCGTACACGTTTGACTAACAGCAGGTACCTGTGCTGTGCAATGCCACAATCTTTCTTGAGCCACAGATCCTTTTATTAGACTGATTAGACACAATTTGAATGCAATTTATATGATCAATCATATAAATTAACATATAATTGGCTTTAACCTCCAATTAGTTGCATTTTAACTGAGTACTTCATGATCTTTAGTGCACGGCAGGTT
The DNA here is from genome assembly GCF_029633865.1 of Lampris incognitus. Classification (NCBI taxonomy): domain Eukaryota; kingdom Metazoa; phylum Chordata; class Actinopteri; order Lampriformes; family Lampridae; genus Lampris; species Lampris incognitus. The sequence continues at coordinate 10,449,880 of NC_079218.1, forward strand.
GGTTTCTGTCTCAATGAATTCACCAAGCTCTGTCCCGCTCCGGAGGTTATAGATTGATTATCCCAACTTTTCTTTTCTTCCTCTCTCTGAACAGTGTCTTTGCCTGTCTCCTCTGCCGTGTATGTCGTGATGTGAGTCTCCCGTGTGCACGCAGGCCCGCCAACCGAAATGGCTGGGCCCCTGAAAAGGTCCAGTGACTGCCCCCCCCCCCAAAAATCTATTTTACTCATACCAACGCATGACCTCTCACTCCTACTAAACACACATACACACACACACACACACACACACACATTCATACCAAGGGGTAATTTAGTACGACTTATTCACCTGACCTCCATGTCTTTGGACTGTGGGAAGAAACCGGAGCCCCTGGAGGAAACCCACACAGACACGGGGAGAACATGCAAACTCCACACAGAGGACGACCCCCAAGGTTGGACTACCCAAGGGCTCGAACACAGAACATTCTTGCTGTGAGGCAGCCACACTAACCACTGTGCCACCGTGCCGCCCCTCCTCATCATATTCTTCATACATTTTATAATTCCATTATAATCCTGTTATCATCTTTCAATGTTGTATTCTGTAAATTGTGTAAACACAACATCCATTGAGGCGGCATGGAGGCGCAATGGCTAGTGCGGTCACCTCACCGCAAGAAGGTCCTGGGTTCGAGCCCCGGGGTAGTCCAACCTTGGGGGTCGTCCCAGGTCGTCCTCTTGTGGAGTTTGCATGTTCTCCCCATGTCTGCGTGGGTTTCCCCCAGGGGGCTCCGGTTTCCTCCCACAGTCCAAAGACATGTAGGTCAGATGAATCGGCCGTACTAAATTGTCCCTAGATGTGTGTGTTTGTGTGTGTGTGTATCAGCCCTGTGATGGCCTGGCGGCCTGTCCAGAGTGTCTCCCCGTCAGCCGTCCAATGACTGCTGGGATAGGCTCCAGCATCCCTGTGACCCTGAGCAGGATAAGCGGTTTGGATAATGGATGGATGGATGGATGGATGGATGGCCAACATCCATTGCGCGTCTGTCCATCTTGGGAGAGCGATCCCTCCTCTGTCGCTCTCCCCGAGGGTTCTCCCTATTTTTTCCTCGCCGTTAAAGAGTTTTTTTAGGGAGATGTTCCTTATCCGATGCGAGGGTCTAAGGACAGGACGTTGTGTTGCTGTAAAGCCGCTTGAGGCAAATTTGTAAGTTGTGATGCCGGGCTATACAAACAAAATCGACTCGACTCGATCAAGTGTATGTTACAGTGCATTAAAGGTGGCATAGCATGCACTTGCACAGTATTTCCAATTGGTTGACGTTTAAATAGAGGGCATGTGACTTTGGTGCAATTTTGGTTATCCCACCACAACAAAACCTCCAGTTAGCACTCCATCTAGTGAATGACTAAAGGTACTTCAAATCTGCCCCAAACAACCGGGGGAATAACAGGACCAGCTCACACTGCACAGACTGGTGTTCATTTGATTAGACACACTCATTTTGGGAGCGCAGTAATAAAAATGCAACCATCGAAAACAAAAGCCTTCAGTGGTTTGTAGAAACTTCTAAAGTCTACTATTTATTTTTCAGAGTATAATTTAACCCGCCTGCAGCAGGCGGGACACCCTAATGTGGAGCCCCTACAGCCATCACAAGGAGGAAGGTCACCTTATGGATTTCTTACTGAATATTTCTCCAAGAAAGCTTCTAAACCGGAGTTTCTCCGGCGAATATCAAACGTCAATCCATCCTCACCATGGTGTTTTTTGTCTTTCTTTTCTAATTTTCTTTATTTTTTAAGGCTTTTCCCCCTTTTTCTCTCCAGTTGTACTTGGCCAATTACCCCACTCTCCCGAGCCGTCCCGGCCGCTGCTCCACCCCCTCTGCCGATCCGGGGAGGGCTGCAGACTACCACATGCCTCTGCTGACACATGTGGAGTCGCCAGCCGCTTCTTTTCACCTGACAGCGAGGAGTTTCACCGGGGGGACGTAGCACGTGGGAGGATCACGCCATTCCCCCCCCCAGTTTCCCCACCCCGAACAGGTGCCTCGACCGACCAGAGGAGGCGCTAGTGCAGCGACCAGGACACATACCCACATCCGGCTTCCCACCCGCAGACACGGCCAATTGTGTCTGTAGGGACGCCCGACCAAGCCGGAGGTAACACGGGGATTCAACCCAGCGATCCCTGTGTTAGTAGGCAACGGGATAGACCGCCACGCCACCCGGACACCCCCACCATGGTCAATGCTAAGCATCACGTCAGGATGCAAATAACATACAACGTCAGACACTCAGCTGTAGCTGCGCAGTCAACACTAGACCTGCTCCCCGTCACAAACTCAACACAACGATCCCGCGTGATCCTTCTGGTCACAACAGGTCACACAACAGCGGCGCTTTGCATCTACGACGCCATGTGTGTTCTTGTTACATTCAGTGACGTTCAGCGTTGCATTTGACCCCTTGTTGCTCAGTTGTCACAGCAACACAGCAGAACATCCTTTTTCCATCCGCCACATCCTCTCTTTATAACTGAGAATTGAACAGTTGAGGAACACCATTGCTATGTTCGCGTGCCTGTATGCCGCAGACCGGGCAGACGTCCAAGATTCAACTTGAAAAGTAAATTTCTGGGCAGCACTTGCAATAAAACTGCAGTATGGGTGGTGCGTAGCGGTTAGCGCCGTCGTCTCACAGCAAGAAGGTCCTGGGTTCGAACCCCGGGGTTGTCCAACCTTGGGGGGGGTCATCCCGGGTCGGCCTCTGTGTGGAGTTTGCATGTTCTCCCCGTGTCCGCGGGGAGAGGGGGGGGTTTCCTCCGGGTGCTCCGGTTTCCCCCGCCATCAAAAAAGACATGCATGTTAGGGTTAATACTCCTGCCTGTGCCCATGAGCAAGGCATGGCAAGACGAACTGGAGTTGGTCCCCGGGCGCTGCACGGCGGCGGCTGCCCACTGCTCCTAGCTACACAGCTAGGGCGGGTTATATGTGGAGCGTAATTACCCCACGGGGATCCATAAAGTATCTCTCTCTCATACTTCGTTTTACAACATCATCATGGGTGTGGTGATGGGATGGACGGGGTGGGATGCTGTTGTCACTGCGGAGACATCGATCGGGCCATCACAGAGATACGAACCGGTCTCGGTATCTCACCCGAAACCACCACAGCCAAAGCAGCGTGCAGGAGCAGCCCTGTTTGGAGGAGACGGCGGAAGCCGGGTGGCGGTACACCGCATTCACGCAGAGGCACAATGCCATGCAGCGTAACCTTTTTGTGAACCGTCGGCTTTATGTCGGATTCTCTGTGTAGTCAAGGCCTCCCTGTAGTGTTTGCACTCACCTGCAATCCGCCAACCCGACTAGCTTCGCACACACCGCTTTATTAATTATTAACTCTTGAATCCCATTATATTTCAAGGTTTGCTCAAGTTAAACTGAAAAGGGATGTAAAGTCAAATGTTCACCACGTGCATGCATACTACCGACAGCCGGGCTATACAGTGTGTATGCATTCACCGCACACAATCCCCGCAGTGTGGCTTACACTGGGATGAAACACGCTGAGCATACTTTCCAAATATCCCAAGGTGCTCTGACTTCCATATCTCTCTCTCTCTCCCTCAGCGGGTGCACCTGTCCTTGGCTCGCTCACTTATTCATGGACGCTCCCAGCACTGCTTTATTTGAGAGCAGCAGACCTGCCTTCCACCCGCATTTGAGGGATGATCTGTACTATTCAAAACCATCGATATTTCGGTTACAAAAAAACATGCGGTCCCCTGAGACGAGGCGCAAAAAGCGTAGCGGTCCAAGACCGCATCAGCTTATTGCACACTTTCAAGTTGTGCAGCTGCGGTGCGCGTTTCATATTTGCCAGGGTTGCCTGAGGCCCGCGAGACGCCGGTATTTATGCTGCAGAAGTTTGTTAGTTATTTGAAACTAGGTGATATTATGGCGATAAAGTACCCAGCCGACTTAGCTGTATTTTCAGATCAGTCATCCAAGCAATATGAAAACAGTCTCACGGACTCAAAGGCGTATAGGGACAGCAAAAAACCTGACATGAGGTTAGACATGCCTCGGCTATGAGATCCCTCCAGAAACTCTTCCTACACAGTCAGTCGACGACTAGTCAGTAGTCACACCACCGGTGACCCACACCTGTACCCTTGGCTTGCAAAGGAGCAAACAAAGTTGGTCCACATACTGCGAATGATCTATTAACTTTGGGGGCAGAATGTTGAATTCTCTACAAAAGCTTAGGGACGCATTCATGACATATTGTGTTGTGTGTCTTTCTGACCTCATCACAGCCTCACCTCCTTCGGAAAGAGACTCGCGGCGTAAAAGTGACAACACCGGGATGCTTGAAGGTTGTCAGCGTGGCTTCAGCACATCTGACCCGCCGTCTCCATCTCTACCCACAGCTGTCATGTTTGCTCTGCTTGTCATGGCATCCTATACATTACCCCCCCCTCCCCCCCCGGCGCCAATTTCTCTCCAATTGTACCTGGCCAATCACCCCACTCTCCGAGCCATCCCGATCGTTGCTCCACCCCCCCGGAATAGACCTCCACGCTACCCGGACGCCCGGCATCCTCCATTTTGTTCCTCCAATGTTCAGTTCAATTCAGGGCTGGTTAGCGTGTCATATTGGTCTGAGCTCTGAAGGCACAACGCAGCATCCTGCTGGAAAACCTCAACCGCAGAAGAGATGCACGTGTTTTGGGCATCTGGGTGGTGTGGTGTTCGATTCCGTTGCCTACCAACACGGGGATCGCCAGTTCGAATCCCCGTGTTACCTCCGGCTTGGTCAGGGGTCCCTACAGACACAATTGGCCGTGTCTGCAGATGGGAAGCCGGATGTGGGCATGTTTCCTGGTCGCTACACTAGCGCCTCCTCTGGTCGGTCGGGGTGCCTGTTCGGGGGGAGGAGGAACTGCGGGGGGGGGGGGGGGAATAGCGTGCTCCTCACACGCGCTACGTCCCCCTGGTGAAACTCTTCTTGTCAGGTGAAAAGAAGCGGCTGGTGACTCCACATGTATGGGAGGAGGCATGTGGTAGTCTGCAGCCCTCCCCGGATCAGCAGAGGGGGGTGGAGCAGTGACCGGGATGGCTCAGAAGAGTGGGGTAAGTGGCTGACTACAATTGGGGAGAAAAGGTGGCCGGGGGGGGGGGGGGGGGAGATTCATGTGTTTGATAATGATGTTCAGATATCCTGTGTCAGCCTCATGTTACATCCACTTTCATAAAGGGGCTTAATGTGCACCTGAATGGCAACCCCCAGACTCTCGCGCCTTTACCCAGCATGCAATGTCGACTCACATTATGGTGGATGAAAGCACTGCTGTGGTTGTGGTTGCACACCGTATGCTCACATCAACGGCAGAAACCAGAATTTATTGGACCGGGCAACGGTTGTTGTATTTTTTTTTTCCGTTCCTCCATTTTGCGATGTTGTGGTTGCTTCAGCCGGCTGCAGCCACAGCCTCTTATTTCTGTGGAGAGACATCACCTCCGTGCGCTTGTTGGCTGCCATAAACCATTCGCGTCAAGACACCATGAGTTGTGCAGTCTTTAATGGGAATTTCAGCACCACTTTTGCACCGAGCCGTTGCTCGACTAACTGTGGACCGTCTGCTGCCCTGAGCCATTAGCGTCCAGCCTCAGGTGACCCCCCGTTGTTCCTGAGCAGCTTTCTATTGCTGCCATATTAGCCCTCTTGGCTGGTGGACTAATTCAGATGTGTACGGACACTTCTGAGCATTAAAAACCCGACAGCGCCCAAGGTTTCCGTGGCACCCCGACCCGTAAGCACCCGCCGTCGTACCGCATTAAACGGCCCTTAATCGTTTCCGTGGCATAATCTTCCTCGCGTGGGCAATTCAAGTCGAAACCGTGTCAAGCAAATCCTTCAGCAGCCTGCCTCTTCCAAGCTGATCCAGGTGGATTACGGTGGACTGAACAGGTGAAACCAACAAGGGATCATAGACGTCTTTAATTTACCTGGTCTGCTGGCTTCAGTTAAAGGGCCAAATGATTTTTTTATGTTATGAGAACCAAACCAGAAACTGCACCAGGATGCAAGCTCTGGCCTTCATTTTTACCTATCCATCCATCTATCTGTCTGTCTGTCTATTATTAGTAATATTACTAATATTACCATTATTACTCGACCTGGATTTACACAACCACAGCAAGCTAATTACAGAGTCAGCCTACTATCACCTGAAGGAGAATTAAAGGATTTATGTCTGAGCAGGATTTGGGAAAACTTGTCCACGCGTTCATCTTCGGTCGACTCGGCTACTGTAGCGGCGTCTTCGCAGGTCTCTGAATCGCCCGTCAAACAGCTGCGGCAGATTCAGAACGCCGCTGCTCGAGTCCTCACTAAGGCCCAACACGTGGATCACATCCCTCCAGTTCTGAGGTCTTCACGCGGGCTTCCTGTCCGTCAGAGAACTGGTTTTAAAACCTCTGCTCTGGGTTCATAAAGCCCTGAACGGTTTAGGGCCAAAACACGTCTCTGATCTTCTGCTGCACTGTGAACCACCCCAGACCTCTCAAGAGGGTCTGGGACAGGTCTGCTTTCTGTCCCCAGAGTCCAAACTACACATGGAGAGGCAGCTTTCACTTTCTATTTTTTTTGGATTCCCCCTCCCCTTTATCTCCCCAATTGTACTTGGCCAATTACCCCACTCTTCCGAGCCGTCCCGGTCGCTGCTCCACCCCCTCTGGCGATCCGGGGAGGGCTGCAGACTACCACATGCCTCCTCCCATACATGTGGAGTCGCCGGCCGCTACTTTTCACCTGACAGTGAGGAGTTTCCTCAGGGGGATGTAGGGAGGATCACACTATTCCCCCCCCCCCCACCCAAACAGGCGCCCCGACCGACCAGAGGAGGCGCTAGTGCGGCGACCAAGACACATACCCACATCCGGGCTTCCCACCCGCAGACATGGCAATTGTGTCTGTAACACGGGGATTCGAACCAGCAATCCCCGTGTTGGTAGGCGACGGAACCGACCGCCACGCCACCCGGATGCCCTCCAGCTTTCAGTTTCTACGCACCACACGCCTGCAACAAACGCCCAGCAGCCGCAGGTCTGCTGCAACTCTCGGCTCTTTCGAACCCAGGCTGAAGGCCTTCCTGTTCGCCGCCGCCGCCGATTAAATAAAATCTGAAGCTTTCTGTTTTCATCTCACGCTACACTGTAACGCTTACTCTGTTTTTATCTGTATTTAAATGTCTTTTTGTGGTCCCATGTTGCTTCTTTTAAAGCCCTTTATGTTTTATGTAAAGCACTTTGAATTGCCTTGTTGCTGAAATGTGCTGCATGAATAAAACTGCCTTGCCTAACATCAGTATACGGGCTGCAGCGGACTCGTGCAGTGTGTTGTGTTGTGTTGTGTTGTGTTGTGTTGTGTTGTGAAGCCGACCGACATGCTATTACAGCAGTAAAGCCCATGCGCCACGCGAGTTATTCTTTCGCCGGGGAGGCAGGTTGAAAAGGAAGAAGAGGAAGTTAGCAGGTGTTACGAGTAGCTGTGCATTGTTAGTGTGCTTACTGAACAGTTACAGTGTCTGGTTTGTGACGTAACCTCTGCTGCCGCTCCTCTGACGAGCAAGGCTGCTATCAGAGACGGATCACCAGCGCACACGCTTACCACAACTACCCGGCGACACACAAACACCTCCAAGGGCATGACGTGCAGGGAAACGGCGAGTGAGAGAGGGAGAGAGAGAGAGAGAGAGAGAGAGAGAGAGAGGGAAGCTGTTTCTACCCGCTTTTCATCCCCATCCCTCTCTTTTCCCTCACCGAATCGATTCATCCCCTCTGTTTGTTTGTTTTTTTGTCACATTTTGCAAAAAAAGCCTGACGTACCATCAGTGGCTACACATACACTGATACATGACTCATTAATATGGACAAAGTACACACACACATGCATGCATGCATGCACACACACACACACATAGTCATACCTAGGGACAATGTAGTACGGCCGATTCACCTGACCTACATGTCTTTGGACTGTGGGAGGAAACCAGAGCCCCCGGAGGAAACCCACGCAGACACGGGGAGAACATGCAAACTCCACACACAGGACGACCCCCAAGGTTGGACTACCCCGGGGCTCGAACCCAGGACCTTCTTGCTGTGAAGCGACCGCGCTAACCACTACGCCACCGTGCCGCCCTGTATATATATATTATGCTGCGATTGTGAAAATTCCCAAATCCTGTGTGAATAGTACACATGGCCATCAAACCTCTAGTTAATGGTCACACCCACATTTGCATATGAAACTGATCGTTGGTTTCGGGCGTTATGCCACTGTATATGATTATGATGTAACAAATTAATGTATAATTCGTTTACTATGACGTAAAGCATGTGGCATACAAAAGAAGCTAGACTGATTGGCTGGCTGATTGATTTTTAACTATCATCAAATTACCTTTAATCCTTAAATCTTACTTCACATTCTCATAAAATTAATTGTGAATACAATCAAAAAAGCGGAATCTAATCACAACCCCCCGCCCCCCCCACACACACACATATATGATGGGACCCCAACCACCCCCCTTAAGAATGCTCTCTCTCTGTCTCTTTCTGTCTCTTCTCTGTCTCTCGCTCTCTCTGTGACTCTGTCTCTCTCGCTCTCTCTCTCTGTCTCTCTGTCTCTTCTCTCTCTCTCTGTGTCTCTGTCTCTCTATCTTGGTCTCTCTCTCTGTCTCCTCTCTCTCTCTGTCGCTCTCGCTCCATCTCTCTTGCTCGCTCTCTCTCTCTGTCTCTCTCTCTCTCTGTCTCTTCTCTCTCTCTCTGTCTCTCTCTCTGTCTCTTCTCTCTCTCTCTCTCTCTCTGTCTCTCTCTCTGTCTCTCTCTCTGTCTCTTCTCTCTCTCTCTGTCTCTTCACTCTCTCTCTGTCTCTTCTCTCTCTGTCTCTTCTCTCTCTCTCTGTCTCTGTCTCTCTCTCTGTCTCACTCCCTCTCTCTGTGTCTCTGTCTCTGTCTCTCTCTGTCTCTTTGCTGTTCATCTGTTTCCCTGCTCTTTGTTGAGCAGGTCAGTATCATTCCCAGTGTGGAGGTAAACACCGGCGTTAGTGGGCTTTGCACAGTCGACACCCTGCAGTTTACTCTTCCCTTCATCCTTGACTGAGGGAACAACCTGCAGCGTGCAGATTTACTTCTTCTGTACAGTAGTGCCACTGCGACGCCACTTATATTCGCCGGTACTGAAACGCCACAAATGAGGAGTGAGCTGGAAACAAAGCCATGCAAACACTTTTTACAAGTCTGTGTGTTCTCTTATTACAGACTTGTAGATTTTGAAAGCCTCGTTGGGGATTCCTGGTGTGCGGAGGTGAGTACCAACCAAAAGTGGTGCAAGGAAGGACAACCGGTGAACCGGCGACAGGATCATGGGCACCCAAGGCTCACTGAAGCACGTGGGGAGTGAAGGCTGGCCCATGTGGTCCGACCCCACAGAAGAGCTACTGTAGCTCAAACTGCTGAAAAAGTTAATGCTGACTATGACAGACATAGAACACACTATGAACACACTATGACAGACATAGAATACACTATGAACACACTGACAGACATAGAGCACACTATGAACACACTATGACAGACATAGAATACACTATGAACACACTGACAGACATAGAGCACACTATGAACACACTATGGCAGACATAAAACACCTTATGAACACACTATGACAGACATAGAACACACTATGAACACACTATGACAGACATAGAACACACTATGAACACACTGACAGACATAGAATACACTATGAACACACTATGACAGACATAGAACACACTATGATAGAACACACTATGACAGACATAGGACACACTGTGTCACACAGTACATCACAGCTTGCTGTGTATGGGGGGCTGTGTAGCTGCGGACCAGTCAGAGTGCCCCTGATGACCCCTGTCCACTGCCGAAAGCACCTAAAATGGCAACGTGAGGGTCACAACTGGACCACGGAGCAATGGAAGAAGGTGGCCCGTGTGCATCGTTTACCTGGGAAAGAGATGGTACCAGGCTGCACTATGGGCAGAACGCAAGCTGGCGGAGGCAGTGTGATGCTCTGGACAGTGTCCTGCTGGGAAACCTTGGGTCCTAGCATTCATGCGGATGCTACTTTGACACGTACCACCTACCTAAACATTGTTTTTTCCCCCCTTTTCCCCTCCCCAATTGTACTTCGCCAATTACCCCACTCTTCCGAGCCATCCCGGTTGCTGCTCCACCCCCTCTGCCGATCCGGGGAGGGCTGCAGACTACCACATAGTACTACTACTATGAGGGACAGCTGATGATTGCTTATGGCATGAAACAGGCTTCTACTGTTTCATGAAGAATTAATTTACTTGACTCACTGGATTTATATATATTCAATTCAACATTTGCTGTATTGGCAATCGGTGCCGTCACCCACTGTCTCTCAGATTGTGGCAGGAAAATATAAATCTTGCTGCAATGCTCGCTGCTATATATATATGTGTGTGTGTATGTATGTATATATACATGTATATACATGTATATGTGTGTGTATATATATATATGTATATGTATTTGTATATATATGTGTGTGTGTGTGTGTGTGTGTGTGTGTGTGTGTGTGTGCTATCACTACTTCCGTCTGGTCCCGTTAGGGGTCGCCACAGCGGATCATCTGTTTCCCTCTCTTCCTGTCCTCTACATCTTCCTGTCACCTTCCCGCCACCTGCATGTCCTCTCTCCCTAGATCCATAAACCTCCTCTTTAGCCTTCCTCTTTTCCTCTTCCCTGGCAGCTCCATATTCAGCACTTGTGTATACATGTATATATACTAGTCTTAGAAAATATTCGGCATTCAGATGTTGTTGGAAGCTGGTCATGAAGAGAACAGGAAAGCGAGGCAAGTTTATCTATGCTGCACATTTCAAAGACAAAGGCAGTTCGAAGTGCTTTACATAAACAGATTGAACAACAGTACGAAAAACGCAGCCCTCATGCCATAATGACTACTTGGAGTACAACAAGATAGCGATGGAGCACTTTACAAGTGCTGTACACTCTCAGAGATTGGGGGGGGGGTTTCTGAGAGGGAATGCCGAGGAGTGAAAGATGGACAGGCGGGTGAAGAGGTAGTTAAGTGAGAGGGGGACACGGAGAGCTGGTAGGAGGTTAAGCACACACACTTATACCTGCGGTTAAAGCCTGCACCTTGCCATATTATCCCTTGGCCTTAGCCCCCACCACCTTTCCCCTTCCCCGTGCCTCGCAGATGCCTAGAAATCCGATTTGCCAACTTTAGGAGGTTGTGTGTGACAGCCAATTACCGGAGAGAGGGCTCCCAGCGGAGTCACCTCCTCACCCGGCAGCCCAAACATCTGCCTGTCAGACAGCCGAGGGAGAAAGAGAGACTGAACAACGGAGAGGTGAGGAGGAAGGAACAAAATCACAATTTCTTTTTCAAATAAAAAAAAAAGTTGAATAACCAAGCACAACTATTCATATTCTTAATTTTTAACTGCTAATACCCTAAAAGCTGCATGGGGGGGGGGGTTCATGGTAAAATAATAACATTTAAAGATTCAGTCCAGTGAAAATCATGTCAAGTTTGAGAAACTCTCCTCCTGGTTGTCAATTAAACCTCATCAGAAAACCAAACCAATCAGCTTCTGGTAATCAAGGACATCATCTAATTCGCTGATTTGATTGGACAATCAGTGAACAACCATCATCAGTCTGTCAGTTGGTCTGTTTCGAATAGTCGCCTAGCAACACTGTGCAAGTTAACAAGCTAGCTAGGTATCAATAAGTTTTGGCAACTCAATCTCCTGAGAATTAGCCGTGTTCAGAGGGGGCGCTAAAACATTTATAATATGTATATATGTATACCGTATTTCCTGGACTATAAGTCGCTATTTTTTTTACTTGTCTGGCTGGTCCTGTGACTTAAGCGACTTATACAATGTAATGTAGTCGGAAAAATACACCGCATTTCAACTAAGGCCACTAGATGGCACTGTTTAATCTCGTGACTCAATTGAAAATCCTGTACCGCCATATAAATGCGACTTATACACCGAAGTGACTTATATATGGGTTTTTTTCCCCTCACAACAACGCATTTTTTCGGTGAGTGTGACTTTTATTCCAGTGGTAGCACTTAGTCCAGGAAATACGGTATATATAGTTTATTTAAATACTTAAATGTATTTATTCAAAACAAAATATCTTATATCTTTATCTTAACCCTAAACCCAAGTCCAAACCCATAAATAGATCCTCAAAGAAGCAAGGAGTAGCTAAAATATCTTCACTTTTATGGTTAAAAATTCCAATTGATCCTCATAAATATCGCATGAACAAGAACACACACACACACACACACACACACACATACAAAGGGGTCAAATGTATTGTGATAAGAGTAATTCTGCTGTTCATATCAGCCTTGACTAAAGATTTGTCAGTGGTTCGATCCACCTGTCTACGAAGCTCCGGGAGAGGGGCATCGCTGCTAATGTGCAGAGTTAGCCTCGGGTGCACATCTGGCTCAAGCTAACCCCCATCAACAGCAACTGGAACCGAAATCTGACCTTAGATGAGATCAGGGAGGTGTTTCACCTCATCACAGTATTGGGTTACTTAGCCCTGAGGCACGCGCTGCCTTTAGTTAGGCGTTCGCCTCCCCCTGAGAGTTTCAAGTGGCTTTTAGTGCTGAATTCTGTCATTATTCTAAAAATAGAAGCTAACCAAAGAAAAAGCCCAGCAGATTAAATATAGCTCGGCGTGCATCTCTCTGTAAAGACATGCATGGCTCTCTTCTTTGGTCCATACTCCACGGCGAAGTGGTAAGAAGACACTACCTTCAGCTTGGTTTCATGCGCCACGGCGGGGGACTTGTCTTGTTTAGGAGGAAGGTACAGCTCCCATTTGCCATATTCCTTCTTCGTGTACGGGTGAGATTTGGTGTTCCAGTCATCTGGTTAGAGAGAGACAAGAGAGACAGAGAGAGAGACAGAGAGAGAGAGAGAGAGAGAGAGAGAGAGAGAGAGAGAGAGAGAGAGAGAGAGAGAGAGAGAGAGAGAGACAGAGAGAGAGAGAGAGAGAGAGAGAGAGAGAGAGAGAGAGAGAGAGAGAGAGAGAGAGAGAGAGAGACAGAGAGACGGAGAGAGAGAGAGAGAGAGAGAGAGAGAGAGAGAGATAGAGAGAGAGAGAGAGAGAGAGAGAATGATCAATTGTTAAATGAGGAATCTGTTTTTATTACCTCATTAGGTTTGCAAACTGTGACTGTGTAGAAGAAATTTGTGTCAGTTGAAATTGACAATATATATATATATATATATATATATATATATATATATATATATATATAGAAAATATGGTATTGGCATTTACAATTTTAATATATACAAGTCACATATAGAATTATCCTCAAGGAGAAATACGGATTAAAGAAACAATGACATTGCACACAACTGAAGTGAAAAGAAAAACAGTTCAAGGGAAATAAACGCTCAGCATGGCTCGCCGAAACTGATAACATTAACCAAACAGTCATCTGCAAATATCAGCACTTAGAAGTAAGCAATGTGTGTGTGTGTGTGTATATGTATATATATATATATGTATATATATAAAAAGATGTTTTCTATCCAGCAATTTCCACGAGATATAAAACATTTTTGCACTCAAACACACACACACACACAACACACACCACACACACACACACACATCAATCCCCTAATGAACGGAACATGGAACACTTTACAATACAAAGTACACAGAGGAAACTCTGTATACTTTGTGTGTGTGTGTGTGTGTGTGTGTGTGTGTGTGTGTGTGTGTGTGTGTGTGTGTGTGTGTGTGTCTGTTTTGTTACTTACTGATGCCCCGGTGTCATCTCCTAGGTGGGGTCATCCACACAGTTATTGAATAATTTGTCATGTGTGTGTGTGTGTGTGTCTGAATTGGAGAGCTGGGTATCACGGAGAAATAATAATAAATAACTGAAAGTGTGCGAGGGTGTTTCCACCTGGTGATGAAATTAATTTCCAAACGTTTGAGATAATGAAGCCTTCCGCTGTGGTCCTGATGAAGGTTAACTGAAATTAAATCACGGGCCTCATCATCGGCTGCCCCCGGGCCCGCGGATCAGCCGTGGTTATTCTGCACCCAAAACAACGCCTGGCCGTTTAAAGAGCTGCTAGACGACCCGTGCTTTATATTCATAACCACGGTCCCGCCCCACGTGCCCAACATCGACTTTAATTGTTTTGGTGTGTGTGTGTGTGTGTGTGTGTGTGTGTGTGTGTGTGTGTGTGTGTGTGTGTGTGTGTGTGTGTGTGTGTGTGTGTGTCCCGGGCTGAGAAAATGACTGATCAATAGACGGCCAACTCATTTGGTGCCAGACCCGCTACAAGAGCGAGCAAAAGCTGAACTCGGGAAAATGAGATTGCTTGACCCTTTTCTCTCCGGGCGTGCAGGGCAACATCAGTTTGTCATGAAAGATCTCCCCCATTCCCCTCATTCCCAACTCCCCCCCTCTCTCCCTCCATCTATCTATCTCTTGCTCTCTCTAGCTCTCTCTCCTCTATCTCTCTCTCGTTCTCTCCCTCTCCTCTCTCGCTCTACCTCGCTGTATCTCTCTCACTCACTTCCGCTCTCTCCCTCTCTCGCTCTATCTCTCTCTTACTCTCCCTCCTCTCTTCTCTCTCCTTCTTTCGATCCCTCTCTTGTTCTCTCTCTCCCTCTGTCTCTCTCTCTCTCCCTCCCTCCCGTTCCTTCCTCTTTCTCTCCCTCCCTCTCTCTCTCGCTCTCTCTCCCCCTTCTCCCTCTCTCCCTCCCTCTCTCTCCCTCTCTCGCTCCGTCTCTCTCTCCGTCTCTCTCTCCCTCTCTCGCTCCGTCTCTCTCCCTCTCCGTCTCTCTCTCCGTCTCTCTCTCCCTCTCTCGCTCCGTCTCTCTCTCCCTCTCTCGCCCTCTCTCTCCCTCTCTCGCTCCGTCTCTCTCTCCCTCTCTCTCCCTCTCTCGCCCTCTCTCCCTCTCTCTCTCCCTCTCTCGCTCCGTCTCTCTCTCCCTCTCTCGCTCCGTCTCTCTCCCTCTCTCGCTCCGTCTCTCTCTCCCTCTCTCGCCCTCTCTCCTCCTCCTTTTTTCTGCCCTACCTCATTTTGCCGTTCACAAGTGTGCACCGGGCCGAGTGAATAAATGAATAAAGAAACAAGGGAATTGAGAGAGTGCAGAGCTCTCTGTCGAGCCGAGACACCCTCCCACCCTGGCAACACGTTGTGACAGGATGATAAGGAGAAAGAGGGAGAGGAGGAGGGAGGAGGCGGTGAGACGAAGAGTCCCGCGTTCACTTGCTCGGGCGTCAAAATCGAAGGGGGGGGGAATAATATGAGGCGTGTCAAAGTGCAATCTCACTCCGTTTACCCCGATGTTTAAGCCCATCCCCGTCCCCAGCACTTGCCCAGAGAGGCAGAGAATTAAAACGGGGGGAGCGATATGAAGAGGGAGAGGGGGACGTATGAAAGCAGACGGCGGACGGAGAGAGGAAAATGAATCTGAGATAGAGGGAGAGGCGGCGAGAGTGAGAGAGCAGCTGGTAATAGGGATATAAAGAGGGTAATCTCTGGCTCGGGCAATAATATTTAGCTGTGGAATGATGTGTGGAGGGCACGCACGCACACACTCACGCACACACACACACAAACACACACACACACACACACACACACATTTACAGTGATCTTGTAAAAAAAATCTGACCTGAGCAATTTGACTGACTTCACTGCAGACAGAGGCATGACCATGCGCACACACACACACACACACACACACACAAAACACACACACACACACACAAAACACACGTACGAATCCACACATACACGCATGAAGAAATGCATACATACACATACACACACATGCATGCCCCCCCCACACACACATTCAAACTCAAAATCATTTATCTTTGTTGCTACATGCTTGTTAAAAAAGGGTGCGAGTCCCGGCGTTGGTTTGACACACCTACAGCAGCGTGGCCCCCTGTTGGCACACAGCTGAATCATTGTGATAGAGGAGACTTATCACAGCTAGCCTCCACATGATGCACCAGTCTGAGCCTACTCACATGATGCACCAGTCTGGGCCTGCACATGATGCACCAGTCTGAGCCTGCTCACATGATGCACCAGTCTGAGCCTGCACGTGATGCACCGGTCTGAGCCTACTCACATGATGCACCAGTCTGAGCCTGCTCACATGACGCACCAGTCTGAGCCTGCACATGATGCACCAGTCTGAGCCTACTCACATGACGCACCAGTCTGAGCCTGCACATGATGCACCAGTCTGAGCCTACTCACATGACGCACCAGTCTGAGCCTGCACGTGATGTACCAGTCTGAGCCTACTCACATGATGCACCAGTCTGGGCCTGCACATGATGCACCAGTCTGAGCCTGCTCACATGATGCACCAGTCTGGGCCTGCACATGATGCACCAGTCTGAGCCTGCTCACATGATGCACCAGTCTGAGCCTGCACGTGATGCACCAGTCTTAGCCTACTCACATGATGCACCAGTCTGAGCCTGCTCACATGACGCACCAGTCTGAGCCTGCACATGATGCACCAGTCTGAGCCTGCACATGATGCACCAGTCTGAGCCTACTCACATGACGCACCAGTCTGAGCCTGCACGTGATGTACCAGTCTGAGCCTACTCACATGACGCACCAGTCTGAGCCTGCACGTGATGTACCAGTCTGAGCCTACTCACATGATGCACCAGTCTGGGCCTGCTCACATGACGCACCAGTCTGAGCCTGCACGTGATGTACCAGTCTGAGCCTACTCACATGATGCACCAGTCTTGAGCCTGCACAAGATGCACCAGTCTGAGCCTACTCACATGATGGACCAGTCTGAGCCTGCTCACATGACGCACCAGTCTGAGCCTACTCACATGATGGACCAGTCTGAGCCTGCTCACATGACGCACCAGTCTGAGCCTGCTCACATGATGGACCAGTCTGAGCCTGCTCACATGACGCACCAGTCTTGAGCCTGCACAAGATGCACCAGTCTGAGCCTACTCACATGATGGACCAGTCTGAGCCTGCTCACATGACGCACCAGTCTGAGCCTACTCACATGATGGACCAGTCTGAGCCTGCTCACATGACGCACCAGTCTGAACCTGCTCACATGACGCACCAGTCTGAGCCTGCTCACATGACGCACCAGTCTGAGCCTGCTCACATGACGCACCAGTCTGAGCCTGCTCACATGATGTACCAGTCTGAGCCTGCTCACATGACGCACCAGTCTGAGTCTGCTCACATGATGTACCAGTCTGAGTCTGACATGATGCACCAGTCTAAGCCTGCTCACATGATGTACCAGTCTGAGCCTACTCACATGATGCACCAGTCTGAGTCTGACATGATGCACCAGTCTGAGCCTGCTCACATGACGCACCAGTCTGAGCCTGCTCACATGATGCACCAGTCTGAGCCTGCTCACATGACGCACCAGTCTGAGTCTGCTCACATGATGCACCAGTCTGAGTCTGCTCACATGATGCACCAGTCTGAGTCTGACATGATGCACCAGTCTGAGTCTGCTCACATGACGCACCAGTCTGAGCCTGCTCACATGACGCACCAGTCTGAGCCTGCTCACATGACGCACCAGTCTGAGCCTGCTCACATGATGCACCAGTCTGAGTCTGCTCACATGATGCACCAGTCTGAGCTTGCTCACATGATGCACCAGTCTGAGCCTGCACATGATGTACCAGTCTGAGCTTGCTCACATGATGTACCAGTCTGAGCCTGCTCACATGATGCACCAGTCTGAGCCTGCTCACATGATGTACCAGTCTGAGCCTGCTCACATGATGCACCAGTCTGAGCTTGCTCACAGGATGCACCAGTCTGAGCCTGCTCACATGATGTACCAGTCTGAGCTTGCTCACATGATGTACCAGTCTGAGCCTGCACGTAATGCACCAGTCTGAGCCTGCACATCATGTACCAGTCTGAGCTTGCTCACATGATGTACCAGTCTGAGCCTGCACGTAATGCACCAGTCTGAGCCTGCACGTGATGCACCAGTCTGAGCTTGCTCACATGATGTACCAGTCTGAGCCTGCACGTGATGCACCAGTCTGAGCCTGCTCACATGATGTACCAGTCTGAGCCTGCTCACATGATGTACCAGTCTGAGCCTGCTCACATGATGCACCAGTCTGAGCCTGCTCACATGATGTACCAGTCTGAGCCTGCTCACATGATGCACCAGTCTGAGCCTGCTCACATGATGTACCAGTCTGAGCCTGCTCACATGATGCACCAGTCTGAGCCTGCTCACAACCAAGAGTGGAGACAGAAAAGAACTGCTCCCTAGAATCCGATAACAGCACACGCATACACACAAACACAAGCAAACACTACTACATAGACAAAGATGCAGACAAACACACACACACACACACACACACACACACACACACACAAACATTCATCACTGCACATTGCACAAACACTCTCAGAAGAAAACATTACAAAATAGACACAGATGTGGACGGGGACACACACACACACACACACACACACACACACACACACACACACACACACACACACACACACACACACACACAGGAGCAAACACTAACAAATAGACATAGATGTGGACCCCCCCCCCCCACACACACACACAAAAACACTACTACATAGACACAGATGCGCTCACATAGAGGCTCATACACACACGAGCACACTTACATGCAAAGTCACACATGCACACCATTCCTGCTGAAATTGTGAAAAGTGAGCGATGTCTTTTTGTTACATGAAGAGGAGGATACGGAGCTAGATCGATGATGTGGAGCGTCTGTCGAGACGCAGGCGAACACGTTGATGTGTCATTTGTCCAAACGGCACAAGAAAGGACAAAGTTGTGAGCCGTGTAGCGTGGAGGAGCGCAGGCCACCAGGCAGAGACAAAGCGAGTCACGTGGGCAGGGCGTCACTTTTTTTTACCTGCATCACCAACTTCATCCGTGTCTCGTGTGGTTGCGTGGCAGCCGTGTTTTCTACTCCACTTCAGCTAGACACTACATAGACGTGTGTAAAGAAAACAAAAATGAGTATAATCATTTTAGAAATGATTAAAACCTCATTGCACCAGAGGCACAACCCAGATAGCATCCGGATGTGGGCCACTTCAGGCAGTGATGCGGCACTGATGGCCTTCTTCTGGCCTTGACAAAATGGACATGAGCCTGAAGTGGCCCACATGTATAATAGCAAATATGGCCAAAATATGCCAAATCAAATGTGGGCCTTTTTTGGCAAAGATGCGGTGCTCTGGGCAACATGTGATCTGGATGTGACCCTGAAGTGGCCCGTGTGGTAAATGGTGACTATGGCCCAAATGTCACAAAACAAATATGGGCCACCTTTGGCAAACACGTGGCATTGCTATGGCTTGGTTCTGGCCCAGATCTGGCAAACAGGAGCGGACCGCCCAAGTGCCAGATCATTTCACGCGGTAAGTGGGCCGGATGAAATGTCGGGTGGGGGACGGGTCCGGGCCACAGCAATTTTGCTATCTGGGGATGAGGCTGTGAGGCCCATTGTTCACAATGGGTGGCACGGCGGTGCAGTGGTTAGCGCAGTCGCCTCACAGCAAGAAGGTCCTGGGTTCGAATCCTGCGGTTGTCCAACCTTGGGGGTCGTCCCAGGTCGTCCTCTGTGTGGAGTTTGCATGTTCTCCACGTGTCTGCGTGGGTTTCCTCCAGATGGTCCGGTTTCCTCCCACAGTCCAAAGACATGCAGGTCAGGTGAATCGGCTGTACTAAATTGTCCCTAGGTGTGAATGTCTGTGTGTGGGCTCTGTGATGGCCTGGCGGCCTGTCCAGGGTGTCTCCCCGCCTGCCGCCCAATGACTGCTGGGATAGGCTCCAGCATCCCTGTGACCCTGAGAAGGATAAGCGGTTTGGATAATGGATGGATGGATGGATGTACCAGAGGCCATGTGACGCAGCAATGATAGCCTTGCGGGTTTTTTATTGCACATTAAAATAAATCAATCAAATCAGCATGTATCCACAATCCTGTAGTTAAACCGATCGAGTTGATTAATTCAGAATCAGAATCATGTTTATTGGCCATGTAGGTTTACACTACATGGAATTTGACTGCGGTTTCGTGGCTCTCTCAGTGTACTTAACAGAGAATATCAACACAACAACACAACAATCTTCAGATATATACACAAGGATTGACATGTACAGGGCAAGTAAGAGGTGATAAAGTGCAGCGGTGCAGAGAATATATCAGAGACACTGAAATAAATGTTAACAGGTTACTTACAAACATCCCTAGACATGACAGAGCGTACCAGTATACGTACAATGTACAGTACAGTATATACAACATGGTTGGATTTATTGACAGTGTTAAGCGTTCATTTGAGTGACAGCTTGCGGAAAGAAACTGTTTTTATATCTGGTTGTTTTGGGGTACAGTGCTCTGTAGCGCCTACCAGAGGGGAGGAGTTGGAACAGGTTGTGACCAGGGTGTGATGTGTCTGCAGTGATGTTGCCTTCCTGTTCCCTGACTCTGGAGGTGTTTAAGTCCTGAATGGAGGGCAGGTTGGCGCCAATTATTTTCTCTGCAGACTTAACTGTCTGTTGTAGTCTGTCCCTGTCCTGTTTGGTGGCCGATCCAAACCAGACAGTGATGGATGTGCAGAGGACAGACTGGATTACTGCAGTGTAGAACTGAATCAGCAGTTCCTGAGGCAGGTGGAACTTCCCGAGCTGGTGAAGAAAGTACATCTTCTGCTGGGCCTCTTTGATGACTGTGTCTAGGTTGGATGCCCACCTTAGGTCCTGGGAGATTGTGGAACCCAGAAATCTGTAGGTTTTCACTTAAGACACTGTGCTGTTGAGTATGGTGGGGGGGGCGGTGTTGGGGGGGGGGGCTCCTCCTGAAGTCTACTGTCATCTCCACTGTTCTGAGCATGTTCAGCTCCAGGTTGTTATGGCCACACCAGAGGGCCGGCTGATCAACCTCCCATCTATATAGGCAGAATGGTCACCATCCCGGATAAGGCCAATGATGGTTGTGTCAGCCGCAAACTTCAGGAGTTTAAGAGACAGGTCACCTGAGGTGCAGTCATTTGTGTAGCGGGAGAAGACCACAGGGGAGTGCACTCATCCCTAGGGGGAGCCAGTGCTGATTGTCCAGGTGGTGGATGTGATTTTCCCCAGCCTCACCAGCTGCCTCCTGTCTGTCAGGAAGTTTTTAATCCACTGGCAGATGGGGGCTGGTACAGTGAGCCGGGTTAGTTTGGAGTGGAGGATATCTGGGATGATGGTGTTGAACGCTGAGCTGAAGTCCACAAACAGGACCCTTGCGCATCTCCCTGGGGAGTCCAGGTGTTAGAAGATGTAGTGCAATCCCAAATTGACTGCAGCCTCCCTGTTTGCTCGGTCGGCAAACTGCAGGGGTCAAGAAGGTGGCCTGTGAATTCGTTCAGGTGGGCCAGCACCTGTCTCTCGAAGGATTTCACCACCACAGATATTTAGGGCAATGGGCCTGTAGTCATTTAATCCTGTGATACGGGGGTTTCTTGGATGATAGCGGAGCTCTTGAAGCAGGAGGGGACTTCACACAGCTCCAGTGATCTGTTGAAGATCAGTGTGAAAATGGGGGCCAGCTGGTCTGCACAGACTTTAAGACAGGAGGGTAACATGCCATCCGGGCCCGGTGCCTACCTAGTCTTCTGTCTCTGGAAGAGCCGGCACACTTCTTCAACACAGATCCTGAGTGCAGGTCTGGATTCGGTGGGGAGGGGAGAGTGGGTGGCAGGGAGTGCAGTTGGTTGTTTGTTGGGGCCGGAGAGGGTGAGGGGTGTGGAAGTATGCTTTTCAAACCTGCAGTAAAACCCATTTAGATCGTCCGCCAGTTGATGGTTCTCTGGACTGCTGGGGGGGTGGGGTGGGGTGGGGTGGGGGGTAGTCTCCTGTAGTTGATAATGTCTTTCAGACTACTCCAGACTGATGCTGGGTCCCTATTTTTCAACTTTTCAGAGTAGCACCTTTTTGCCACTCTGATCTCAGTACCAGTTAATATAGCCTACGCTTGCAAACCCTGCATAACCAACTGCATTATCACTTGGCAAAACTCAGTATGCATCCAGTGAAGCAGACAACACAACACCGCTGGCGTGCAACCAGCTGCAACACAGGCGCAGCGGGTGTAGCAGGTAAAGCAAACAAAAACCGCTCCGCCCCGCCCACATGACAAGCTGTGTCCTTGCCTGGTGTATTTTAAGGATTCGTCCTCACAGACGGCACCAACATATGACACCATCGTTTCAGGTGTTCTGCTACAGTTTGTGTTGCACTGAAAATGTCTCCCCCCCTTTTTCTGCCCTGTTGTACCAGGCCAATCATCCCGCTCTCCGAGCCGTCCCGGGTCACTGCTCCACCCCCTCTGCCGATCCGGGGAGGGCAGCAGACTACCACATGCCTCCTCCCATGCGTGTGGAGTCGCCAGCCGCTTCTTTTCACCCGACAGTGAGGAGTTTCACCAGGGGGACGTAGTGTGTGGGATGATCACGCTACCCCCCCCCCCAGTTCCCACTCCCCCTCCTGAACAGGTGCCCCGACCGACCAGAGGAGGCGCTAGTGCAGCGACCAGGACACACACCCACATCCGGCTTCCTACCCGCAGACACGGCCAACTGTGTCTGTGGAGAAGCCCGACCAAGCCGGAGGTTACACGGGGATTCGAACCGGCGATCCCCGTGTTGCTAGGCAACGGAATAGACCGCCATGCTACCCAGACACCCCTGGAAAACTCGAAGTTGAACGTTAACATGTCAGCAACAGCATCACGGTTTATATTTCATCCGTTTCGGTTAGAAAGCGAGGAACATCTGCTGAAAATAAAACATGTTCACAAAGTCACTGTGAGAACTGTACTGGTATTACGAAGTACTCTTATCGGCAAGTACCCAAATGTAAGTACTTGTACTTCGTCTGACAAAAAGTGGCATCGGCGCCTCCCTATTACAGACACTCATCATTGCGCGTGCTTGCGCACACACACACACACACAGATGTTCATACATACACAAACACACCCAAAGCACAAACATGCAAAGACACGCATGGAAACAAACAGACATTTACCATCGCACAACAACACACACACACACACACACACACACACACACACACACACACACACACACACACACACACACACGGATGTTCATACATACACAAACACACCCAAAGCACAAACATGCAAAGACACACATGGAAACAAACAGACATTTACCATCGCACACACAACACACACACACACACACACACACACACACACACACACACACACACAGTCCCCTGGCTCCATTAGT
The DNA here is from genome assembly GCF_029633865.1 of Lampris incognitus. Taxonomy (NCBI): domain Eukaryota; kingdom Metazoa; phylum Chordata; class Actinopteri; order Lampriformes; family Lampridae; genus Lampris; species Lampris incognitus. The sequence goes on from NC_079218.1 coordinate 10,473,348, forward strand.
AGACAGCCAAGGTGTCAAAGTGGCCCGCGGCACTGGAATTGCCGCTTAATAGCATGCCGGGGGCATCATCCTGACAACACTCGACACTAAACACACACGGCAACAAGATGTCTGTCTGCCTGACCTGCTGTCTCTCTCGCCCTCTCTCCCTCTCTCTCTCATTTCACGAGAGAGACGTCTTTGTTCTCTGGCGGTGTGTGGGTTCGGGGGCGGGGTGGTCGGGGGGGTGGGGGTAAAACACGAAGCGGAGTGAAGGACCGTCCTTACAGAGACGAGCTTTTGAAGTGGATCCAATCGGTTAAACACTCATTTGAGAACTCCCCCTGTAAACACAACACACAGGCGCAGCTAGCTAGCCGCGCTCACGGTCGGCTCGGCTAAGGGCTCGAACCCGCCTGCCGGGAAACTCGCAAGACTCGTGATGTTGTGTTGAGCTTGTCAGGAGGAAATACAGCCGTGTTGCACAGCCTCCGCCCATCGTGTGCACAAAGAGTGACGTAATTAGCTAAATAAACCACGGAGGCCGCCGCAGGGCTGCATTACGGTGCACGACACATCACTGCAACGTCCCCGGTTCGATTCCAGCCACTGACCTTTTGTTGCATGTCGTACCCATCTCTCTCCCCTTGTTTCCTGCCTGCCACGTCACGAACTCTACCCAATAAAGGCAAAAAATGGCATAAAAATAACCCCAAAAAGGGGGAGGGGACTTCCAAACGTCAACTGTTAAATGTGAGGTTTTAAAGTTTGGAGGTAAAAAGTGACTATCAACACCACACGTTGGTATTTCACTCAACACTGACAACTTTGCAAATCCATCCTTTCCTTTCACCACTCTACCGTGCCATAAGCACTCATCCATCCGTCAACCATCAATCCATCCCTTATCCTTTCATCGTTTAGCCCCAGGCCACCCTTCCTCCTCCCTTTGTCAGTTTCATCATTCATACCGCTCACATTCTCAATCCCTCCTTATCTCTTTCCCCTCTATCCATGCATGGTTTCTTCTAGCCATCCATCCATCCATCTGCTAAGGATTGGCAGTATTAGCAGAATTGTCAATACAAAAGTCATTTCTGTATTAAATTGGGATGCAGAAAACAGCTGGACAACAAGTTCATCATCTAACGTTACACTTGTTTACAATGTGCAGTTTTTAGGCACATCTGTTTATTCCATTCTCTCTGCTGTTTCTTATCTCATCATGTTTGCTGTGTTTCTTTAACAATTTTTTTCTTTTACTGGGAGCAAGGTAAAATTGGCAGACATGTAGAAAAACGTGTTTTCAATTTTTCAGAGAACATAGATACAAACCCCATCCCACCAAATCAGGGTAGTGAATCCAGATCTCAGAAAATAAAATAAATAACTGAAAAAAGCAAATAAATAAATAAGGGGGGCCTGATAATCGCTGCACAAGACCAGAGCCTTGCAATCTGATCCTATCACCATCGCATCGTCAAAGATGGAACAAACCCAAAATGCAGAATCTGTGGAATGTACGAAGAAACCATCGACCACATTGTCTCAGGCTGCCCGGGACTGGCAAAGACCCAGTACATGTACAGGCACAACAAGGCAGCAGCATGCCTGCACTGGAAGATCTGCAGGAGTTACAAGATCGAGACGACTGAGAAGTGGTACGAACACTAGCCAAAAACGGTCACTGAGAACAATGACGTCACCACCCTCTGGGACATTCCCATCCACACTGCCAGAGAGATAAAAGCCAACAAGCCCGACATCGTTATAAGGGGCAGGGAGCAGAAGAGGTGCATGCTCATCGACATGGCAATACCATCTCAGAGAAACACCTCTGTGAAAGTCAGAGAAGCTGACCAAGCACAGAGACCTGGAGAGTGAAATCGACAGGATGTGGGGTCTGAAAACCGAAACAACACCAGTGGTCATCGGAGCTCTAGGACTCATGAAGAAGGGAATGGACAAGTTCACCAACCGCACCCCAGGCAACATCAACATCCATGCAGTCCAGAAGATCGCCCTACTTGGAACAGCCCACGTATTACGACAAGTACTGTCAATCAAGTGACAAATTCCCGATAGTGCCTCGGGTCCATAGTTTGGACCTGGCTATACAGGATGTAAAACAGCAAACATGAAAGAATTAATAATAATAATAATGTAGCGAATTTGGGGGACAACGCAACCACAGGAACTGCCGCGGTCGGGAAGCGAACCCGTGTCGCCCGCACCGCAGGAGGCATCGCTAACCGCTCGACTAAAGGGTCAGACCCGTTAGTCAAGGACCAACGTGTCTTCTTATCCATGCACGTTACATTATCCCCCCCCCCACTACTGAGCGGCACGGGGGTTTTGACCTGCTCCGTTGCCGGCCTGGGCTGGTGCACCCCTCCTTAGACGACCTGGTGGTCCTGATCGCTGCTCCACCCCCTCTGCCAATCCGGGGAGGGCTGCAGACTACCACATGCCTCCTCCGATACATGTGGCGTCGCCAACCGCTTCTTTTCACCTGACAGTGAGGAGTTTCGCCAGGGGGACGTAGCATGTGGGAGGATCACGCTATCCCCCCCCGAACAGGCGTCCCGACCGACCAGAGGAGGCGCTAGTGCAGTGATCAGGACATACCCACATCCGGCTTCCCACCCGCAGACATGCCCAGTTGTGTCTGTAGGGACGCCCGACTAAGACGGAGGCAACACGGGGGATTCCAACCGGTGATCCCCGTGTTGCTAGGCAACGGAATAGACCGCCACGCCACCCGGACACCCACCCTCAATGGAGTTTGACGTGTCCTACGTCATGTGTCTGTATTCCAACACCCAGGACAAAGACAGACCCGCCTCAAGTGAGCGTATGAAGTTTTGTGATATTAGGGATTTTTTTTTTAATTTGCCGTTTCCATTTTCCCCATTCGAAACATAAAAATCTGCATAAACCGGCTTGATGGAAAGCCCAACGCTGTCCTCTCCTAAAGTTGCCCTCTCCATCGTCTTAAACCCCAGCCGTATTTTTTCCTCAATGAAAGACCGGAATCCCTTCCTTAGCCCTCGACTCTCCGGGCTCCTCTCCGGCACGCCGTCTTTTCAGGTCCGCGCGATCGCTGACACTTTGAAACGGATCATTTATTTATGTTCCTGTCAAATTATTGAAAGTCATCGAGTGGACTTCACTTAAGCTTATTGAAGCGACAGGCATGGGCGTGAGTCCATGATACCGGGATGGCGTCCAGCGCCTTACCTGTGCCCTCGTCCACAGGGTTAGCGGTTGGGTCAGGAAGGCCATGCGACCTAACGTTTTGCCAAATCAGCACGTGGATTGACAGGGCCCATACGGGATCGGTCAAGGCCCAGGGTTAACAACGACCGCCATTGGTGCTGCGCCCTCACAGGGTACCGATGGAAACTGTAAGGTCCACTGCGGCGACCCGAGAGACGGGGGGCGAGCCGAAAGAGGAAGAATCGAGTGGATCGCTCTCTGAATTCCCCCATCTTTTCTCCAGTCAGAAGCAGTCCGTCGTCTTTCTACCACCCTCCCCGTACCGCATCCGCCCTCATCCGCCTGTCTCCAACCTACTCTTCTGCATCCTTTCTTTTTCCAGCTGCTTGTTTATATTAAACCAATTAAGGGAAAAAAAAAACCTTAACGTTTTGCTCTCTTATAAGCAACCAAAAAAGCGTCTAAAGTAAAAGATCTCTTTACCTCGGTACAACAGCGAAGTGCCGATTGTTCACTGGCGGTCTTGTGTGTCAACACCACACAATTTCCACTGAAATACATCTGCGTAAGATGACTCGTCGTTTTTTCATAGCGTTCTGCATTTAGAAATGGTTACGCTTACGGAGACAAACATCAGGCCAGATGTGCCCGAATACACCCCATCGCTTACTGCTAAACATGGCTGACAGAGGCATTACACCCGTGCATGGAGTCGAGGGTTTGTATGCAGTATTTGTATTTTCTGTTTCAAAAGAAAAAACAAACGTTGCTTTTGGTTTTCACAGCCAAAGAGAACACGCGACCGATAATTCCTTCAGTACTGGACGGATAAAAAAACAACAACACTTTTTAATGTTGTGTATCGGGTGCAGGGGGAAAGGGACTGATGTTCACATCGTTTCATTAAGATTAACTTCTTCATAGAGGGAGTCTGACCATTAGCCACCGGCTCAGCTGTCTCTCACACACACACACACACACACACACACACAGAAAACACATGCATGCGCAAACAAACGCACAAACAAACGCACAAACACAAACATGCATGTACACGCACACACCTAGACACACACACCTATACACACACACACACACACACACACACACACACACACACACACAAAATTCAATTATTATTACTAAACAAATCTTCGTTGTGAACTGCCATCACCTGTCTCCAGAGCAGATACGTACATTAGAAACACGTCTGTCTCCATGGCAACAACAAATTGCTGATACCTTTTTCAATTAAGCTTCTGTTGGGCAGCGTGTGGATGCACTCGTGCAGTCGGCAATGTGTGTGTGTGTGTGTCTAGGTGTGTGTGTCTATGTGTGTGTGTCTATGTGTGTGTGTTTGTGTCTATGTGTGTGTGTGTGTGTGTGTGTGTGTGCCATGTTTATCTATCCTAATGGGGACCAATAGGATAGAAAAACCAGACACCACCTACCTTGTGGGGCCATTTTATGGGGCCCCACAAGTAAAAGGGTCCATTTTAGGGTTAGGACTTGGTTTTAGGGTTAAGGTTAGGGTAAGGGTTAGGGTTAGGTTTAGGTTAGGGTAAGGGTTAGGGTTAGGTTAAGGTTAGGGTTAGGGTTAGGTTAAGGTTAGGGTAAGGGTAAGGGTTAGGTTAAGGTTAGGGTAAGGGTTAGGGTTAGGTTAAGGTTAGGTTAAGGTTAGGGTAAGGGTTAGGTTAAGGTTAGGGTAAGGGTCAGGGTTAGGTTAAGCATGGAGTTTGCGTGGTTAAGGTTAGGGAAATTAATGTAGTCAATGAGGGGGCCCCACAAGTATAGATTTGCGAGTATCTGTGTGCGTGTGCGTGTTTTGTGTGTGAGAGTGTAGGTGTGCGTGTGTGTGTGTGTGTGTCTAGGTGTGTACATACTGAAGTCTCCAGCCAGATACAGGGCCTTTGCTCCAGGGGCCCATTCTCTGAACAGCAGGCCGTTGTTGGGCTGTGTCTGCACACCGTAGTGCTGGTAGCCCCTGGTGAAGTCGTCCATGCTGCCCTCGGCCTCCTCTATCTGTGCCAGCCTCTGCTCAAACAGCTTGTACCTTCACAGCACACAGGTACACCACACAGACACACACACACACACACACACACACACAGGGACGGAGTTACAACACTATAAGAAAACAAAGAGCCATGGGAGTGAACAATCAGTAGAGGGGCGGTAACCTCCACTCCAACAACACACATTTTAATGTCTTAATGCCGTCGGCAGTTGTAGACGACAGGCATGGAGACACACCATGTCAAGGCTTGTTTGATTGTGTGTGTGTGTGTGTGTGTGTGAATCTGTCTGTGAATCTGTGTGTGTTTATCTTTTTATGTGTGTGTGTGTGTGTGTGTGTGTGTGTGTGAGTGAATCTGTGTGTGTGTGTGTGTGTGTGAATCTGTGTTTGTGTGAATCTGTGTGTACGTGTGTGTGTGTGTGAATCTGTGTGTGAATCTGTGTGTGTTTATCTTTTTATGTGTGTGTGAGTGAATCTGTGTGTGTGTGTGTGTGTGTGTGTGAATCTGTGTTTGTGTGAATCTGTGTGTACGTGTGTGTGTGAATCTGTGTGTGTATGTGTGTATGTGTGTGTGTGAATCTGTGTGTGTGTGTGTGTGTGTGTGTGTGTATCTGTGTGTATGTGTGCTTGTGTGAATCTGTGAGTGCATGTGTGTATGTGAATCTGTGTGTACGTGCGTGTGAATCTGTGTGTATGTGAGCATGTGTGTGAGAATCTGTGTGCGTGCGCGTGTGTGTGTCAATCTGTGTGTGCGTGTGTGCGACAGAGAAAGACAGAGTAAAAGAAAGTGAAGAAGACAGAAGGGTAGAGCGAGCATTACAGTAGGTGGAGAGAGAGAGAGAGAGAGAGAGAGAGAGAGAGAGAGAGAGAGAGAGAGAGAGAACTCTACGCTGGTCGTCCACATGACACCCAGCCCGCCTGCCGTCTGACGGCCCGCCCCCAGGAGGGGCTGCGAGCCGCGCTCGCTCGCTGAGCATCACGTGTGCTCGACAGTCTCGCACGGGTACACGTCGCCTCGCGCACGCGTCTGCGATGCCGCGCGAGGGCCGCGAGGGGTATCTGTTACGGGGGAAAGACGGGGAAGACGAGGTTCGGCTGGGAAGTACAAAAGACTTTCGCAGACAATCCCATGATACTCGGAGAAAACCCAAGGCCGCGCTCGCTTTCATTTCAAACACAAAGGGAGACGCAGCAGAAAAGGGAAAAAAAAGAAAGAAAAGTTGAGCAAACTTTGGCGGAAGCCTGTGGCGGTGGAACGGAAAAGAACGAGAAGAAGAAGAAGAAGAAGAAAACCCCGCTGCACAAGTAGCAGTGAGTGAACTTCTCACGCAAGGGGAGAAAATATCTGCTGTCTTACCGGAGCTGAACCAAGTGAAATGCCAGCGCGCTTGTAAATGCTTTGGAAAACATGCGGTCGGCTCGGCTCTGGCACAGGAAGTGACGCGGCGGTGTGGCGCGAGGTGGTTATGACGAGCCCCGGTGCACGCTAGTTAATGCTAGTTATGAAGCACACACACAACACACACCCTACTCAGGGCCGCGGGACGCTGCAGCCTATCCCAGCAGTCACTGGGCGCCCGGCGGGGAGACACCCTGGATAGGCCGCTGGACCATCACAGGGCCCCCCCCCCCCCCACACACACACACACACACACACACCTAGGGACAATTTAGTGCGGGGGGTTCACCTGACCTACATGTCTTCGGACTGTGGGGGGAAACCGGAGCCCCCGGAGGAAACCCACGCAGACACGGGGGAGAACATGCAAACTCCACACAGAGCACGACCCCCGAGGTCAGACAACCCTGGGGGTTTGAACCCAGGACCTTCTTGCTGTGAGGCGACTGCGCTAAGCACTGCGCCACCGTGCCGCCTGCGTTCCCCCTCATTTGTTTCAGAGGAGACACTTGCACACGCGGGTGTGATGGGAAGCGTCACTTCCACCCTGAGAAAGGAAGATCCCGCACACTGCTCTTGTTCAGCGTCACCATCTACTGATCGTACCAACGTTTCGGGCCCTCTGGACCTTCATCGAGAGTACTGTAAACAATTCTCACAACAACGATCTTAAACAGGTAACGCTCCACCTACGGTGTGTGCACAGGTGGGGTGCAACTCATCTCCGGGGGCAGTGTCTCCCAATAACTGAAAGTGACGTGTGCAATGTGTCCACAAATAAGAACAAGAAATGAAAAGAAACGAAAAACGGGATCAAGTGTCCCTGAAGAAGAAGAGTTACCTTTTCAATGCCCTGAAGAGGCATTGCGGTAACTACCAGAGAGAGAGAGAGAGAGAGAGAGAGAGAGAGAGAGAGAGAGAGAGAGAGAGAGAGAGAGAGAGAGCAACACTGAGGAAATTCTTAATAGAAGAGAAGAAGACAGGATATTTAGTTTCTGCCCCAACGGTTCGAACAACGAGATTCCATGTCATGCTATGGAGCACTGGGATCAAATAGACCTATTTATAGAATAGAATAGAATAGGATAGAATAGAATACACTTTATTTGTCATTTGTACGTACATAAAATGAAATTCCATGTAACCCACCCTATTGTACAGGAGCAGTGGGCAGCTGCAGCACCCGGGGACCAACTCCAGTTCTTCTTTACATTGCCTTGCTCAGGGGCACAGGCAGGAGTATTAACCCTAACATGCATGTCTTTTTGATGGTGGGAGGAAACCGGGGCACCCGGAGGAAACCCACGCAGACCCGGGGGGAAACATGCAAACTCCACACAGGGAGGACCTGGGACGGCCTGGGGTTCGAACCCAGGACCCTCTTGCTGTGAGGCAACAGTGCGCCACCGTGACACACACGGCCATTATGGTGCACTCAAGTTACAAGTAGTGACTTATGAAGGCTTGCAAGGCCAGGGTTTTCATTTGTAAAGGTTTTTGTAACCAGGTGGAAGTATGAGTCGCTGTTTCTCACTTGCTCCTGTTTTTCTTTTATACTGCAGCGCCTCGGTGGTAGTCACGGTGCGTCTGTAACCAGACATGTGGGCAATAATCACAAATCAATAATCACTGGAGGGCGCTAGCGTGTTTCTAGGACAGAGCGACGAACTTCACGAAGGAAATGACGCGACCAACGCGCGTCATAAATAGCGTCATGACGCGCAGAATGACGCGCGGTCATTTTGACCGCTAATGGTCGTTTTAGGTAGAGCTTATCATCACTTTTTTGTGCAATCGAACCAAAACTCACTTCAAGGCAAAAATATGCAATTTTAGGCGCATTCGGAGAGCGGAGGGTCTTTATCTCTTTTTCTTTTTTCTTTTTTTTTTTACAAAGTTATGAAACTCCGAGAATCCAAAAGCTCCAAATTGACGGCCTTGGGCGTGCTAGTCTAAAGGTTAAGAAGTTTCTATTGTTATGGCTCCAGACACATTTTAACAAAGAGCCAAAGTGTCTCTCGCTGCGTCGGTCTGTCTGCCTACGTCCATCTCCACCTCTCTCGTGGAGCACAAGGGAAGCAAAACGAAGCCTTTCACCCACACAGCAGCACTCGAGAGGTGAGAGAAGACGGAGGGCGCCGCCGAAACACTAAAGCCTCCGTCTGTTTCTCTCCCCCGATCCCTCCCTCATCTGTACCTTCGTTCTTTTTCTCTAACGGCGAGCCCCCCCCCTCCTCCCCCGAGCCCCGCCCCCCAGCATAACTCAGCGGAGGGCAAGACGCTGGATGAGAGAGCCGATGCCCGCCGAGGGACGAGCATGTCGTGCCGGGGAGCAGCCCGCGGAGGCGGAGGCAGCGGCGCATGTTCATAAGGTGCAAAGCAGCCTCGCGTATGGAAATGGAAATGTCAAGCGTTGTAAAAGTACTTTCTCCGTGTTTCTAGAAACACGTGCGGGGTCCGAATTTATTTTCAAACAACCACCTCATCTACTATTACCTATGATCTGTGTGATATCATTTCTCTCCCCGACATGCCCGCACACCCAAGCCTCTCTCGTACCGCCCGCCGCTACTGAAAACATACGCACCGAAAATCCAAGAGGGGCCAAACGGGCCCTCGGCTATTCCACGATCGACTTTTCACTTTTTTGGACTCCATACAACCCCGTGCTGCAAGATTTTGAGGCTCATTGAATATTTATATTACCACATCAATTTATGAAACGATCCATCTACTGACCGCCCCCCCCCACCCCACCCAACCCCACCCCACGTAGAAATATCAGCAAATTACGCCTTGAAATCTGAAAGGTTACGTGAGAAATGTTTTGTTTTTGTAAAAAAAAATAAAATAAAATAAAAATTTGTGTTATTTGCAATTCTGGCCTGCACTGCCGTTATTGAACTGCAGGAATCGGGGCCCATAGAGCTGTTTAGGCGTTGCATTGGATCGATGGAGAAGTATTTAAAATGAGGTCATGTTCTTGCCACCCTCATAATATTGCTGGTGGGATCACGAGGCCACACGCGTTTCATTGTTGAACCACGGCACAGATTTGACATGAACAACCAATGTGCTGCAGTGAATCGCATACATCACGAGTCCCAGTGGCGGCTGGCCAGTACAGGGCGATGGGGCGCCGCCCCCCTCAGATATCAAGAGATGAACATCTACTTACACATGTTAAATATAGTTTAGTTGTATATTGCTGATAATTATGAGATAAAAGTGTGTTTCAGCCTGTGAGCGCCTGTCAGCAGCCATTAAATACTGGTCCAAATGGTATGTGGGTGATTTCTGTCTGAATACATATACTTCCTGGGTGAGGGGCGCCGGCCTAACGATCCCTTATGTAAGCCCTCAAACTTGTGGCGAGCAGGTGACCTGAGGCTGCCGTCTCATTGCAACACAATAGCACATGCAGAACACTCTAAGGCATGATGTCTGCGGGTGGGAAGGTGGATGTGGGTATGTGTCCTGGTCGCTGCACTAGCGCCTCCTCTGGTCAGTCGGGGCGCCTGTTCAGGGAGGGGGGCTGGGGGGAATAGCGTGATGCTCCCACGCGTTATCTCCCCCTGGCGAAACTCCTCACTGTCAGGTGAAAAGAAGCGGCTGGCGACTCCACGTGTATGGGAGGAGGCATGTGGTAGTCTGCAGCCCTCCCCGGATCGGCAGAGGAGGTGGAGCAGCAACTGGGACGGCTCGGAAGAGTGGGGTAATTGGCCGGATGCAATTGGGGAGAAAAGGGAGGGGGGGTAAAAAAAAAAACGAGGAGTTTCGCCAGGGGGACGTAGCGTGTGGGAGGATCACGGTATCCCCCCCCCAGTTCCCCCTCCCCCTCAAACAGGCGCCCCGACCGACCAGAGGAGGCGCTAGTGCAGCGACCAGGACACATACCCACATCCACCTTCCCACCCACAGACACGGCCAATTGTGTCTGTAGGGTCGCCCCACCAAGCCGGAGGTAACACGGGGATTCGAACCGGCGATCCCCGTGTTGGTAGGCAACGGAATAGACCGCCACGCCACCCGGACGCCCTGCCAAGAAATGTTTGGGGTCACGTGTTGGCGTGAACGGCCACATGCAATTACACAAGAAAATCTTCCCCACAATAATGTTGTACCGTCTTCAGCGGTAACACGGGGGGTTCTCTTAGGAAGCTAGCAAGCAAGGTCATTAGTAAACAACTAGGAGACGCCGACCCAATTAAAACTCCACATTTACTCAAAAGTTCTGTGACTTTTGTCAACTTTCCTCTCAACTGCTGAGTAGCGCGTCGGGGCTAAAATGCTACTGGTGCCCTATCTTCTTGCAGCCAAAAGTGGGGATTATTATGAATGGGTGTTTGTCGGTAATGTCGGTCTATTTTGCCCCCTTTGAAACTCTAGCGGCGGCCATTGGGCGGCAGGCGGGGAGACACCCTGGGCAGGCCGCCAAGCCGCCGGGCCCTCACAGGGCACCCTGTGATGGGCCCTGTGATGGGCCCTGTGATGGGCCCTGTGATGGCCTGGCAGCCTGCCCAGGGTGTCTCCCCGCCTGCCGCCCAATGGCCGCCATCCCCGCCACCCTGAGAGCAGAATAAGCGGGTCGGATAATGGATGGATGAAACTCTAGTAATAATAATTACAATATTTTCAGTGCTTTATATCAAGGGATGCGGTGCTATTTAATATATATATATATAAATATAGTTTCAAAATTCCAAGTCTTGAAAAGCTCACGGGGGTTTGGACGAGTGAAATATGTTAAAATATGTCCAGTCAGGCTTTGGTCGAATCTTTGCAGTCTTCCAAGTGTAACGCCACATTCTGCTATTTCAGACCAGTAATTCCATCTCTCTGTCTGCTTCGCTCTTTCTCTTTCAAACACACACTCTCACACACACACACACACACACACACACACACACACACACACACACACACACACACACACACATTCTCCATCTGTCTGCTTCGCTCTCTCTTTTTACACACACACACACACACACGATTGGACTGTAGGCTTTGAAAGGAAAATGGATAATAAAGAAGGCTATGCATCACATTGATGGCCAGAGCTTGAGTGGCGTTTCCTAAAAGGCTAATCGGGGAACGTGAGGGCAGTTTAATTAACGTGTCTGCAGCAGACACTGCAGCCGCTTAGAGCCGAGATGAGAGGGGACGCTCGATGGCCGGGCATCCGGGGACCACCCTGCACAAACAAACACATCTATCAAGCGCATCGTTCAGCACAGCCTCTGGACGCTGTGCACGTGCACGGACACACATGCGTGTACGTGCACACACACACACACACACACACACATACAGAAATGAGCTCATGTTATTGGCGAGCGTTTGTTTCTAGCCATGGCTGAGGTGTAAACTGCTCTTAATGAGTTAAGTTCTTGGAGTGGGCCACAAATTCCAGTGGCGACTAATCCAATTCATTCCATCTTGTACGCACAATAGTTTCTCTCTTTCAAGAGGGGACTCGGATAATGTCCTCCGTCCACTTTTCCGATTTCCATTTTGTCCTTGTTTGACTCTTGCGGATGATGATCAATGTTTGCTTTTTTTTTCTTTGTTGTGAATGACAGGTCTGCTGGTTAAAGAGAAACTGACCCTAGATCAGCGTTTCCCAGCTCAGTCGTCAAGGACACCCTGTTGACAGATTTTCTCTGTGGTCCTGCATAGGTTGGCCTGCTGGTGGTCATTCAACCCAGTTGGCACTTACGTTAGATTTGGCACAGCTGACATAATTAAAGGCTATAATGTGACTGGCTTAGTACTTTCAAGCAGGTCTGCTTATTAAGGGTTACAGTGTAGGATAAAAACATGCCATGTAAGCATAGCAGGATAAACATAGCTGCAGCTGATAACATTAAGTAGTGGGTCCGCTTGATTTGGATGTGCCAGCACCCCTATCAGAATTGACAGACAGAAGGACAGAGCCGGCGCCAACACCTGTCGCTAGCACTCGGTGCGTTTACACGATGTTAGAAAAAGTGGATTTATTGGGTCGGTCCGACTAAAACTGGACTTTTAAAATGCATGTAAACGTGTTAGTCCGACAGAAATCGTACTAAATCGAATTTCTCGTAAGTCGGACTAACACGCCTAGATAACGCGGCTGGGGATCGAGTTACTCTGGCATGTCTACCCTTCCATCGGCCCCGAGCTGGCCTAGGCGTTCTGCGCATGATCCACATTTCCCGCGGCGGTCTTTCACCCGGAAGTCGAACAGCGTAGTATCGGCAGTAACGCGTAGGCTACGTATGAAATGTACAGCGCTACAGAGTTGTCCATGTTTTCACCGCTCGACATGGCACCCGCTTGCTAACTTGCTAACTTGCTAGCTTGTTTGGTGTGTGACGCAATAGGTCAACTGCAAGAAGGTCCAATAGCAACCAGCTGAAAGGGGGCGTATCGCCACCTACTGTACCAGGGTCGGACATACTTCCGTCAACAAATCAATTCTCCCCCGATTCTTGCATACTGGGACAATGACAGTAGTCCAATTACATGGCCTAATCGAGCTGCAACCCTAGCTCGACTTCACTGTGCATGTAAACGCAGTGACTGTCAACGCTGGTTCTTTGGCAGGCCGATCCAACAGACTCATCATTAACGTTATTAGCCGAAGCTGGGTTCATCCTGCTATGCTAACATCACAGAGTACCTTGATCAGCGAGGATACAGTCCCGTCAACCCTCTTTCCACCCTCTACGCCAGTGGTTCTCAACCTTTTTGGGGTCCTGGACCCCCTGCGTATTTTTGATCTACCCTGAGGACCCCTCCACCTGATCTTGGGGGAGGGGGGTTGCAATTTGATAGAAACAGTAGAAACTGCATTTTAAATTGCATTATAGCATTTATTCACTCTTTGGGGCCAAAATAAGAGCTTTCAGTTGTAACTTAGATATAGTTAACAAAACAGAATTCTTATGCAGTAACTTTCAGATATATGTAACAAAACAGAATATGTATTCAGTAACTTTCAGATATATGTAACAAAACAGAATATGTATTCAGTAACTTTCAGATATATGTAACAAAACAGAATATGTATTCAGTAACTTTCAGATATATGTAACAACAGCATTTTTATGCAGTAACTTTTAACAATGCGAACGGGAGTGAGATCTCTTATTAAAATACAATAAATTACACTTGTGAAACAGATGTAATTAGAGAAAAAAGTCCTGCTACACTTTATAGTTTAGGTAGATAAAGGTCTCAGTCACATTTGAGTAAAATAATCCTATTTCTATAAATGTCATAGGACCTTTTTTTTAAAGGTCCTATGCAGAAACACTGCGACTTCAAGTACTATGCGGAGTCCTGCTACCTGCAGAAGTTCTCTCTACAGTTTTTAGCTGTATCATGGAAGGAGATGAGACACAGTACAGGAGGGTGCTGACAAACGGCTTTCTTAACTGATGTGAGCTTAACCATCTACAGTTCAACATCAGCAAGACAAAGGAACTGGTTGTGGACTTGAGACAAGACACGGCTCCCATAACCCCCGTCTCCATCCGGGAGGTGGAAGTGGAGGTTGTTCAGTACTACAAGTGCCTGGGCGTCAAGTTGGACAGTGAACTGGATGAGACCGAGAAGACCGAGTCCCTCTACAACGGTGATCACCAACCCTGCTCCTGGAGCACTACTGTCCTGCTAGTTTTCATTCCAACCCTAATTTAGTATATCCAATTCAATTAATCAGGTCTTGGTAAGTAGGTAAACAGCAGAATCAGGTGTGTTAAAGTAATGCTGAAGTGAAAACCGGCAGGATGGCTGCTCTTCAGGAGCAGGGTTGATGACCACTGCTCTACAAGAAGGGACAGAGCCGAGGCTATTTCCTGCAGAGGCTCTGGTCCTTCAAGGTCTGCACATAGTGCTGTGGATGTTCTATGATTCTGTGGTTGCCAGTGCCTTCTTCTATTCTGTGGTGTGCTGGGGCAGCAGAGTGAAAGGGGCCGACGCCAGCAGACTCGACAAACTGAACAGGAAGGCTGGGTCTGTCCTAGGAGTGGAACTTCACATCCTGGCTGCCGTGGCGGAAAGAAGGATGCTGGCCAAACTCCCGACAACCTTGGACTATGTCGCCCATCCCCTCCACAGCACTTTTGTCAGACAGAGGAGCACCTTCAGCGGCAGTTTTAGCACTAAAGTGCTCCCGAACGCCACAGGAAATCCTTCTTACCCGTGGCCATTAATCTCGTACAACTCCTCTCACTTCTGTGGGTGGGGTGGGGGTGGGAGGGGCTCAGTGAGCCTTGGTGATTTTTTTGACGCCTGCTCTTTTTTATCTTTCTTTTACTTGACAGTTTCATTTATACGGTTTCACCATACCGTGTTTACATTTTTACCATTTTATATTTTTACATTTTATTAATGTTATTTGTATAAGGAGTGCAATATTTCAACGTGCAATAGCTATATCAATACCCATGTGCAGCTTTGTCACCTTACGTAGATTTTTATTTTTTACTTATCACCAAGCAGCACTGTTCAACCCTATTCACTTGTAGTTCAACTTTTCCTTGTTCAATCTACTAGCTTTAAATGGTATGTACCTTGTTCTATTGTGCTCTGATTTACCCATTTTTCAGTCTCATTTTTGCTCCCTTGGTTATTTGATTGTTTCTTCTCTCTTAAACTTGTGTACTTCCCGAGTGTTTTGAGCAACTGTGACGGAAACCATTTCCCTGTGTATTGATGACGTTCTCTGCATCTGGATCTGGATACCAGCGAACAAGACACGATCCTTCACAGGAAATAAACAGGGAAAGGGAAATGACGCTCGCAACCAGGTGTGACGACAATTAGTGAAGGATTTTAGATGTGCTTTTCTTTAGCAACGGTTTGACTGTGGTAGAGGTTGCGGCAAAATGACAAGTTATGACTGCAAGCTATTATTGCTTAGACCGGAGGTACCCACCAGTCTCTCTCTGTAAAAGTTGGTCAATTCCTTATAAAGTTATAGAATTAAAAAAAAAAAAGGAAAGAAAAATAGATAATTTTTGTTCTAATTTATACGCTCGCCTCATCCTCTTGCTTCATTCCTTATAGACTAAAGAAGCATTAATTAATCCTTAGTGAAGACACGCTGACAGGCACTCAGCCTTTCCTTACACCCTAATTGTTCCAGAGAGACTGAGACTCAAAATGATACTACTCATCCTCAAGGTTGTGTGTGTGTGTGTGTGTGTGTGTGTGTGTGTGTGTGAGTGTGTGTCAGTGCGTGGGTCGGTCCCCCACGACAGTCTTTCGCTCGTCTCAGTCTTCTTCAGATCCCTTTCTCCAGTTTGCTGCAGGCGAGCCACAACTCAAAGAGCATAGTCGGCAACAATCAAAGCTGTGTACATACAATAAATTCTCATTACTCTAACAGCGGACTGTTCATAAACACGGCCGTGCACCTGATTTGGTGGGATGTATTTGGATTATTTTTTTCCCCTCACTGTTGAGTTTGTTTGTTTTTTTTATGTCTTTCCTCTGTGCAGTTGAGTTGAGGGAGGCAAATGTTTGCACAACATTTGGGCGAGTTTAGATTCAGGTGAGGTCAGCTTAACTTACGTGAGGCTTGGTTAGGTCTGAATGTGGAAATACCGACTGTTGTTTTGGGCTCAGACACGACACACAGCCAAGCTGCCAAGGTCTGACTCATGAAAAGAAAATGAAGGATGACTAATAAAGTGGAAAAAGCAACAAGTAAACTGTGGCTGTTGGATGGCTGAAAACACTTTGTGTGATTCTTAGAGAGCATCGCTGTGCTTCACACTTTTCTCATCCTTGAAAACTGCTCAGAAAGCAGACGTCGCGCAGGGCGCCATGTGGGCAGATTAGGTGAAAGAGTTGTGAATATTATCGCATTTACAAAGATCTCTTGATAGGTCATCTAGGGCCATTGTCCATTGAAAATAAACCATATGTTTAAGTTTTTAACTTAAAAACTGTATTTCAGGGCGTCCGGGTAGCGTGGAAGTCTATTCCGTTGCCTACCAACATGGGGATCGCCGGTTCGAATCCCCATGTTACCTCCAGCCTGGTCGGGCGTCCCTACAGACACAGTTGGCCGTGTCTGCGTGTGGGAAACCAGATGTGGGTATGTGTCCTGGTCGTTGCACTAGCACCTCCCCTGGGCGGCCGGGGCGCCTGTTCGAGGGGAAAAGCATGATCCTCCCACGCGCTACGTCCCCCTGGTGAAACTCCTCACTGTCAGGTGAAAAGAAGCAGCTGGTGACTCCACATGTATGGGAAGAGACATGTGGTAGTCTGCAGCCCTCCCCGGATTGACAGAGTGGGTGCAGCAGCGACCGGGACGGCTCGGAAGAGTGGGATAATTAGCCAAGTACAATTGGAAAGGAAAAAAGGGGGGGGGGGAATCAAAAATACAGTATTAGTATAAGTAAAGTATTGTATAGTGTATTTGTAAAGTATTGTATATTTGTAAAGTATGTTGTATTGTATATTGTATATTTGTATAGTCAGTATAGTATATTAGTATATCAGTATATGATTGATATAGTATAAAATATTATATTAGTGATATAGTATCACTATTAGTGTATCGGTGTAATGTTTTGCATTCATTCCATTTTATGATTCCATTTAATTCCATTCCATTTAATGATTATGTCATTAGTATAGTTTTATAATTTAATGGCATATTTTGTTTATTAGTTGCAAAGCTCAAAAATTAAAAGTTATTTTCTTCTCTTCTCTTCTGTTCTTACTGTGACAGTTTGTATTCCTTATGACGCCTCTGCCCCCTGACGTCGGTCTACTTTAAAATTCTGATCGAGGTGGAGACGGCAATCCATCCGGGGAAAAACCCTTTCAAATGGGTTTGGTAAAGCTTCATGTCCAGTAAAACAAAGACTGACAAAGACCTCAACGGTGGAACTGGTGGAAGATGTCTTCAGGTCACAACGGCAGTGAAGGTGGATGAAGACTGCAACAGAGGGTGGTCCCCAGGCGTCTTGGTTCTCCATGCCATTGGACTCTGGCCACCACCCCCTGCCAAGGACCGTGTGGTGGCTGCAGGCACATCAGCCACCCCATATAAAAAGCTGTCACGCGCAGGCACCCTCTCATTATGCTGCCGCTCCAGGATCGAGCTCTAAGCCCACCTTAGGACCCAGAGGGAGGACGGTCATACTCGACCACGAGTGACCGTCGATGATGACCAGTAATGACGGGTTTCATCCGACAGAAGGCATGCAGAGACATATGCAGCTCAGAAAAAAACATGATCAAGGGTCCACTTATATTCCAATTACACATTTAATTGGCATGGTTTTAGACTGCTCTGTGTGTTTGTGTTCCTAAAAATCAACTTTTTTTTCAATCGTTTTCCTCTGGAAATTGAAATAGCACGTCATCTAGACAAGCTCTTAAGGAGACTTTAAGATTCCGACTGTCACTGTTCAAATCCATGACAACTTTTCTCACGCTTGAGGTGTCTGGCGCATCATCTGAGGGAATATCCAAATGCTACTTTCTAAACTGATTGGACAGTAAAGGAGATCAAGGCTTACGCCAGGTGAGGGATGATTGCTGCAAGTACAACAGTCATTTACACTCTTTACAACAGTCGGTTGTTGACAGAAAAGGCTCATCGTAGTTTTTAAGACATCAAATTAACACACCTGGCAATGTCGCACAATTGTATTTGAATGGCTAGCTTTACCTTTGTTCATATATTTTGACAAAAGTGCCAAGTTAATCGATTTCAATGAGATTCTCAGTGCACGTTAAGAACCTCTGCCGCTGCTTAGGCCGCGACGGTCTCGTTTTCATCGTTTCAGTATTCTTATTCCCTTTTTCATCAAAAAAAAAACCTGTTTTCAGAAGTGCTCTGTTCATTTGGATTCTTCTTAGGCTACGCTACAGGACGCTTACTTACAATACTGCATATGAAAACCGCCGGCGTTGCTGTGCAGGAAAAACAAAAAGAGAAAAATGAAGCATCTGGACACTGAAATTACGCTTGAATACCAACTAGCATCTGAATATTCGGATATTTGGGGCCGGCCCTAGATGGCACACATCACTCTTCCCACAGACCGCGTGGCATCCACTAGTGGCAGTAAAACAGCCACACCAAAACACTCAAAACTTCCTCATTAATGGCAAAACATGTCTGATACTCAATTTAACTAAGTACCGAACCATGCATGTTTATATACAAGTCTATATACAATATATATAAACTCAATGTAACTAAGTGCCAAACCACACCGTCTATCTCACTGGTGTAAATAGGCAGTGTGGTTACACTGAGGCCGGGGGGGGGGTGTAGAGGGAGCGGGCCCTCGAACAATGTGTTGGGTGGAGAACAGGCACTTGCAAGTGATTCCGACTGCCACCATGGACATACACCTGTGTTCAAAGAACAACTCAAGTTATATTGAAAACCGGCGCCATTTTTTTAATATAGTCCCTCAAAAAGGCAAACCCATCTCTGTCATGGTTTTTTCTTTTTAAATCTGTTTTTTGGGTTTTGTATTTTTTTTTAAACATAACACAAACAATCAAGCATATGCATCCCCTCCCTCCCTCCCTCCCTTTCATCGCCAGAGCAGATAAACAGGGAGGAGAAAAAAACTGTAGTACAGGTGACAATCATATCAAGGACAGAATTAGCATTGTGTGTAGATGATGTCTAGCATCATGTGTAAACCCCCAAGTCATGTCATTACAGTAACAATAGGGTTCCTGCAGCACATGCATGGACCCCTAAAGAAAAGGGAAAATGAAAGAAAAAAAGAAGAAAAAAAACAAAACAAAACAAAACTGTGTGTGCATGTTTGTGTGTGTATGCAGAAAATCCTATCTAACCTGTGGCTTTAGCTATCCCCATCCTCTGGAGCAACTGTTAAGCTTTTTACATAGTCCAGAAAAGGTGACCATGTTTTTTAAAAGCTTCTCAATGAACCTTTCAGGGAAAATCTAATCTTCTTTAACGTGATGTAGTATAACACATCTTTGATCCATCTACTGTGGATAGGTGGCCATACAGGTTTCCATTTAAGAATTATTAGACGTCTAGATAAAAGAGAGGTGAAAGACATAATTCTGTTAAGATACAGGGAAGTGTTAGTCCTGGGGGGAATGCCAAACAGGGCCGTAAGAGTGCCAAACAGGGCCGTAAGAGGATCAGGTGGAACGGCCACACCAGATATATCCCCAAAGGATTTAAAAATATCTGTCCAGAATTCAGATAAGCGAGGGCAGGTCCAAAATATGTGAAGCAGGTCAGCAGATAATTGTCCGTAACGGTTACATGCATTGCTTATACCAGGAGATATCCTTGCTAGTCCACCATTAGTATAATGCATGCGATGTAAGATCTTACATTCTATAAGACTATGTCTAGCACATATTGAGGCGGTGTGAACTAGCCCCAACACAGTGTCCCACATCTCATCTGTCAGCTCCACACCCAAATCCTGCTCCCAAGCAACTTTAAGATGGTTAAGAGTCTCGGACTTAATGGATCTCTAATTCAGTATATATAATTGAAATTAGGCTCTTTACATCGGGGTTCAAAGAGAGAATGGAATCAATTTCAGAATGAGTAGGATGGTTTGGAAATTCTGGAAATTGCTTTTGTAAGAAATGAATGTTGACAGACATGGGCGCAAGTCCATGAATACTGGGATGGCATCCAGTGCTTTACCTGTGCCCCCATCCATAGGGAGAGTGGTTGTGTCAGGAAGGGCATCCGATGTGAAATTTTGCCAAATCATTATGCGGATTGACAAGACCGCCATTGGTGCTGTGCCCTCACAGGGTACTGATGGAAATGATCAAATCTGTGACGACCCCTGAGAAACAGGGAACAACTCGAAAGAAGAAGAAAGAAGCTTTTGTAAGAAATGTCCAAGCTGGAAATAGCGAAATAGATGAGATCTAGGCAAATTGAATCTGTCCCTTTACTGTACAGATTTTCAACAGTTTTGATCCCCTTGTCAAACCAGGTTTGGAATGTGAGATCAATACACGATGTTTTAAACAAATGGTTACAACATATTGAGGAATGAGAGGATGGTCTGTTAAGACCAAAGTGCCTCCGGAATTGCTTCCAAATCTTCATAGTGTGCGTAACAGTGGGCATAGAGCTGACGACAGAGACAAGCGCTAAGCCTGACCATATTAAAGAATAAAGAGACTGCTGGGAAGAGGACATCTCCATTTGCACCCAAAGAGGAGTGTTCTCTAGGTTGGGCCAGTAGAGAAGCTTCTGGATATTACATACCCAATAGTAATTAAGAAAATTTGGAAGTGCCATCCCACCTTTCGACTTACGCCGTTGGAGATACGTTTTCTTAATGTGCCGTGGTTTGTTTCCCCATAGAAAGGAGGACATAGTCTGGTCTAATTTTGTGAAGAAGCTGTTCCTAATAAATACTGGGATATGTTGGAAGAGGTATAAGAATTTTTGGGTAGGACAACCATTTTGATAAAATTAATATGGCCAGCCAGCAATAGGGGCAGAGTGGACCAACGGCTAAAATCTTCTTTACAGCTTTCTAATAAAGGTAGGACATTTCCCTTGAAAATACGAGCGAATGATTTAGTGATGAAAATGCCCAAGTATTTAAACCCACTATCCCTCCATTTAAAAGGAAAGAGTGAATGAGGCATTCTTGTGGCAGTTGGGTTTATAGGGAAAAGTTGGTTTTTCTGAAAATTCAGTTTATACCCTGAAAATCTGCCAAACTGCTCCAGTATAGACATAATAATAGGAATGGAAGAGGCTGGATTAGATATATACAAGAGTAAGTCATCCGCGTACAAGGACACTCTGTGGGTGAGCCCACCTTTTAAACACCCTCAAACCCTGTTTCACTATGAAGCCAAATAGCTAAGGATTCAATGGCAATCACAAATAGCAGTGGGGATAGAGGGCAACCTTGTTTTGTGTCACATTTTAGAGGAATGAAAGGTGACTGTAAGTCATTGGTGATAACTGAAGCTACAGGGGCTGAATATAAAAGTTTAATCCACAAAATAAAATCTTTACAAAACCCAATTTTTCCCAGAAAAAAAAAAGTTAAGTCCACTCTACCCTATCGAATGCCTTTTCTGTGTCCAATCAAAGCACAAATTCGGGGGGTTCAGAACTTGGTGTATGAATTATGTCAAGAAATCACCTTGTGTTAAAGAAAGAATGCCTTCGCTGGAAAAAGCCTGTTTGGTCAGTCGATATCAGGCCTGGGACCACTTTTCGGAGGCCGTTATGAAGGACTTTGGCTAAAATCTTTTGGTCCACATTCAGAAGCGAGATTGGTCTCCTGCTGCTACAAAGATGTGGGTCCGTATCCTTCTTAAGCAACAAAGAAATAGTCAAGTCAATTTTATTTGAATAGCCTAATATCACAAATTACAAATTTGCCTCAGTGGGCTTAATAAATAAATAAATAGAAGCTAGATATAGTGTTTCTTGCAGCCGACCATCCAAAAATGATTCATTATACATGCTTTGTAATTCAGGGCAGATGAGGTGAGAAAATGCTTATTAAAATTCCATCAGGCCCAGAGGAGTTGCCATTTTGCATGGATTTTTTGGCTTCTTGGATCTCAAGAAGTGAAATTGGTCCGCCAAGGCAGCCGGAAAGCATTTTATCTAGTACAGGGTAACATATATTGTCAAGAGGATTGTTGTGGTCCCAAATATCTGGGGGACATTCAGAAGAGTAAAGATCAGAATAGAAGTTTAGAAAGGTTTTGTTTATGTCTTGTGTCCGAAAGAACAACACAAGTGGATGATTTTATTTTAGTGATTCACCTAGAAGCTGCAGCTGAATGAGTTTGGTATGCAAGAAATTTACTTGCTTTGTCTCCTGACTCAAAAATACATTGTCTAGATTTAAGCAAAAGTAATTCAGCCTTACTACTTGATAACATATCAACCTCAGCCTGGAGGTAAAGGCATCTATTATACAGAGCAGAGGTCTGAGCTGCTGCATACTGATTGTCTAATTGTAAAATGTCATTAGAGATCTCAACAGTTTGACTGCTTCTGACTTTTTGGCGTGTGAAATATAAGCGATTATCTGACCCCGTAGGCAGGCTTTAAATGCTTCCCACATGGTGGACTAAGAGACATCGGGGGTTTTATCAATTTCAAAAAAGAATCCAATTCGAGAGGTAAGAAACTCCTTAAAAGTATTACTGGACAGCATTGGGGAATTAAAGCACCACTGCCTTTAAGGAGCATACGTATCTTCTAGAAAAGTTGATCTCCATGGAGGTAGGGGCATGGTCCGATATAACAATACTGTGGTACTCGCATGACTTAACCTTTCATAAAAGTCTATCATCCACAAGAAAAAAAATCTGTCTGCGAGTATGCCTGGTGTGGGTGGGAAAAGAATGAGTATGCTTTGGTTGACGAGAAGGTGAACCTCCAGGGGTCAGATAAGCCCAGCTGCTCAGCATGGGAGGCCATAACCTTAGCAGAGCCAGAAAGGACTGCTTGTTTAATAGATGACCTATCAAGAGTACTGTCTTGGACCATGTAACCCCCCCCCCCCCCCATAATTAAGAAACAGTTGTCGGGACCTGGTAATGTAGAAAAGAATTTGGAAATAAATTGAATGTCATCCCAATTAGGTGCATATACGCAGGCAAGGAGTGTTTTGGATGAAACCTGATACAATAACATAGCGGCCATTGGGGTCAGCAGTGGAGCTGAGTATTTCAAAAGCAATGTTTTTCCAAATTAAAATGGCAGCACGCCTGGCTCTACCATTAAACTTGGAGTGGAATAAGTGCTCAACCCATCCCCTTTTGAGACTTGGAACCTTGCAGGTGCACAGGTGTGTCTCTTGAAGAAAAGCTATGTCGGCCTTCGTTTTAGGTGGGACATTATTCTGTTTAATTTAGTGACCTTGTTTAAACCCTTGACATTCCAAGGGACAAAACGGATATTACCCTGAGTAATGTTTAAATAAGCCATTTTGAATGTAGAAGAAGTAATGTTCAGTATATTGTCGTTGCAACCAAAGCCATATAATAGTTACACACACGTGAGGAAGCAGCGAAAAAAAGAGTAAATAATAATAAAAATAGAAAATACTCTGCCCCAGTCTCGCCCACCTCTCACACCGGCGTCCCACCTACCCACCCCAAGTGCCTTCCCAATTAAGGCATCTTGAACCCAAAGCCCCATCACAACAAATGCTTGTGCGGGTAACAGAATTGTTCTTCGTCATGAAACTAACATAGTAGCTCCACTGAACAATTGACAAAAGCAGCTTGAGTTTAAATGTACACCCTGGTAGCCCCAGTCAGTCCTATTCTAAAGCTAGAGGGAAAAAAATAGTCAATGACATAACCACTAACACATTAAAACAAAAGCAGCTAACTTTGTAAGCAGCAAGTATTGAAAATTAAGCATAAAACAAATGAAAACCAAAAATGCTACAAGCTGCAACAAAATATGGCGTGGGCCACGTTAACAGAGGCCCCACGAAATATGCGGTTACATAAACCTCTGTTACGGGTCTTAGATGGCATGTTGTTCCCATCTGTTGGAATTTAGGTAGTGCTGCATTTCTACCCTGGATGCTGTTGCTCTCTGACCGGGATAAAGAATATATCAGCACATATGACTCATCTCCTCATTTAACCCCAAAACAACCATTTCTAAAATGGCAAAGCAAATAATAATATTAATAATAATAATAATAACCTCTGTGACCCTGAAAGCAGGATAAAGCGGTTTGGACAATGGATGGATGTATGGATAATAATAACTATTTATTTATATAGCACTTTTCAATCACATAGTAAGTCGTGTTCTCCAATGAGAAGAAGAATCATTAAAATATGTCCTATGTGGCCCACAAACTAAATAAAAGCAGCCACTGACTGAATAGGATAGAATAAAAAGTAAGCCAAAAAGTGCTGCTACAGATTAACATGAGACCCCCAAAATTGTATAGTCGATAGAAGAAGAAAAAAAATCCCTACGCAGTACACACAGCCAAAGCCAAGATACTATACCTCTCTCCTTATGTAGGGTACATTATAGTAGGTTGAATTATGGTCTGAAAGAAGAGAAGAACCGTGTCGGGATTATCGAAAGCATGGACAGTTCCCTGCCAATTAAGCTGTAGCTTAGCAGGATGGACCACACCAAACTTCACGCCGGCTCGGTGGAGTAGTGCTTAAACTCTGCTCTGTGTCGGGCCATCCATCCATCCATTATCCAAACCGCTTATCCTACTCAGGGATGCGGGGATGCTGGAGCCTATCCCATCAGTCATTGGGCGGCAGGCGGGGAGACACCCTGGACAGGCCGCCAGTCCATCACTGGGCCGACACACACATTCACACTTAGGGACAATTTAATTTGGCCGATTCACCTGAGCTACATGTCTTTGGACTGTGGGAGGAAACCCACGCAGATACGGGGAGAACATGCAAACTCCACACAGAGGACGACATGGGACAACCCGCAAAGTTGGACTACGGCAGGGCTCGAACCCCGGACTTTCTTGCTGTGATGCAACCACGCTAACCTCTGTGCCATCATGCCGCCCATCGAGCCAGCGCTGCAGAACAGTCTGGGAATATATGGATCCTTTTCCTTTTGTATGACAGCTGTCCACGTTCACGCAATGCACAAATAATCAGCTCCTTTGTCTGGTAATAGTGCAGCCGCAACCTGTATGGCTCTCAGAGGTTTGCCTGGGGGCAGTTTGGCTGTGAGGGTGCAATGTGCTCTGTCTATCACCAGCATGTTGGTGAAAGTTTCCTCGCCCAGGATTTCCTTCAGGAAGGAGCCCATGAAGGCAGTCAGGTTGGTGCCCTCTTCGCCCTCAGGTAAGCCAACCACTCGTATTTCTGCCGACGGAAATGATTTTCTTGGTCATTCACTGCAGCTTTGAGCTTGACATTTTCCGCAGCCAGGGCGGCACAACGCGTCTCCAGCTCCAACAGCCTTTCCATAACTTCATTTTGGGAGGTTTGCGGAACCAGGTTCTTTAACTATTTCTTTGCGCAGTTAGAGCTGTTCCACAAAATTCTGCCATAATCTCTGCCTTTAGCGCTTTCACCTCTGTGCGGATGGTGGTGATCATTTCGTCCCCAGTGTTCAGCTCTGCCATTTCACCTGTTATTTGGCTAGCTGGCAGAGAGCTGTCGGTCAGCTTTGTTGACTTGCTGTTTCCCATGTGTTTCTTATTTCTTCTGGACATTAAGAATTAAGTAGTAGCAAATTACAGCAACAATGTGCACATTGCTGTATTTGTAGGAAATATATGAAAGTTCAGTGGAGAGACTTCGAAACACGTCCTCACTCGGTCATGGTAAAACAAAATCTGTCTATAAGAAAGAAAGAAAGCCACTTTATTTTGTCAATGTATTCTTACAATGCATTTGTCTTCTGCATTTAACCCATCCTATTTTATAGGAGCGGTGGGCAGCTGCATCACCCGGGGACCAACTCCAGTTCCTCTTTCCATTGCCTTGCTCAGGGGCACGGACAGGAGTATTAACCCTAACATGCATGTCTTTTTGATGGTGGGAGGAAACCGGAGCAACCGGAGAAATCCCACGCAGACACGGGGAGAACATGCAAACTCCACACAGAAAGGACCTGGGATGGCCTGGGGTTCGAACCCAGGACTTTCTTGCTATGAGGCAACAGTGCTAACCACTGGGACACCATGCCACTTCTTCTTTTTTTTTTTTTTAATGGAAATTATAACAAAATATTATCACCATAACAAAATTATGTTTATTCTACATATAAACACTATAAATAAACTATAAAAACTATTCAATTAAATGAATGATTTCTTTTCTTTTGCATTTTTGTCATAGAGAGATGTGCAATGATGCAGAGGGTAGGAAGAGATGGAAACAAATGACCCGCTGTGGCAACCCCTAATGGGATCAGCCCACAGTAGCAGTAGTAGAAGTAGTAGTAGTAGTGGTAGTAGAGATATGCAATGATGATTTCTGGGTAATATGTATATTGTTGTCCGATGTCAGGTCTCTAACTGATCATGTGACGATACGATATGATAAAGGTGGAAAATCTGAGCGTCAAGATTGACGAGCTGAGTACGTCTGCAAGCCGAGAGAGCAGTCATGCCTTTCAAACGTAAAAGCGGCCGTGAGAAAAGACAAGACAGAAAAGAAGAGGAGGAGAAGGTAGCAACGCTCCCTAACTCAGATTCCTTTGGCTTCTTTAGAAACAGTCACCAGCCTCTAGATCAGCGTTTCTCAACCGGGGGTCCGCGGACCCCTAGTGGTCCGTGGTGTAATTGCAAGGGGTCCGTGAAAATAAAATATCTTTAAAAAAAAGATCCTATGACATTTATAGAAATAGGATTATTTTACTCAAATGTGACTGAGACCTTTATCTTCCTAAACTATAAAGGGTAACAGGACTTTTTTCTCTAATTACATCTGTTTCACAAGCGTAATTTATTGTATTTTAATAAGAGATCTCGCTCCCGTTTGCATTGTTAAAAGTTACTGCATAAAAATTCTGTTGTTACATATATCTGAAAGTTACTGAATACATATTCTGTTTTGTTACATATATCTGAAAGTTACTGCATAAGAATTCTGTTTTGTTACATATATCTGAAAGTTACTGCATAAGAATTCTGTTTTGTTACATATATCTGAAAGTTACTGAATACATATTCTGTTTTGTTACATATATCTGAAAGTTACTGAATACATATTCTGTTTTGTTACATATATCTGAAAGTTACTGCATAAGAATTCTGTTTTGTTAACTATATCTAAGTTACAACTGAAAGCTCTTATTTTTACCCCAAAGAGTGAATAAATGCTATAATGCAATTTAAAATGCAGTTTCTACTGGTTCTATCAAATTGCAACCCCCCTCCCCCAAGATCAGGTGGAGGGGTCCTCAGGGTAGATCAAAAATACGCAGGGGGTCCAGGACCCCAAAAAGGTTGAGAACCACTGCTCTAGATGACCTCCCTCCTAGCAGCGTTAGCTAGCTGGCTAGCATCAGCACCGCTGCGGTCAGTGGTGTGCCAACAACCATGCTAACGTTAGGCTAGGCTAGCAAGGTAGATATAATGTTAGTCCTAAATAATCACACACACACACACACACACACACACACATACACACATACACACAGTCTGATTTCCCCACAGCCAATTATTGCATGATTATGAAAGCAAGCTTGAACAAATTAAAATTACTTCATTACTGAACTCAAAATACTGTACAAATGATTTACACCACGGCACAACGCGTGTGCAACAGAGGATTTTGAACTGCAGTAATGCCACACCAGTGCATGTTTTCATTACTTCTTTGAAAGTTTGCATCGTCAGCAACAACAATTTCCCCCGAAATCAGAGATCAGCTGATGAACACTTCTCCGCCCTGTGAAGCCGACGGCAACAAGCAGCTGGTTGAACTGTCTGCAGAACAGTTCATCCATGTCAAAAGTACCCCAGAAAGTTGAATGTGTTTAGGTTACCGTGTGCCAGAGCGCTGTCCATGGTTCTGAAAGCTTTCTCTTTGACCCCTCTACTTGCCCCATACAATAGCCTAGGTAACTCATTTGACTGTAAAATTCAACACATTGTTGGTAAACTATATATATATATATATATATATATATATATATATACACACACACACACACACACACACCATTAAGTGTGTTTGTGTGTGTGTGTGTGTGTGTGCATGTGTGTGTTCCAGAACAGCAACCTCCATCTCCGCACCAAAGTGCTTGTTTACAGAGCAGTGTGCATCTCCACATTATTATGTGGATGTGAGGCATGGGCCATCTACAGCCACCATCTCAGAAGCCTGGAGGCCTTCCATGTGAGATGTCTCCTGAGGATCCTCGGCATTACTTGGAAGGACAGAGCGCCACCCACAGACGTGTTGGGAGCGGGCAGGCAGCTGCAGCGGGGAGTCTACCCTAAACCACCATCAACTCAGGCGGCTTGGTCACGTCATTCGCATGCCTAGCCAACAACGCCCACGTGAAGTCCTCTACGGCCAACTACACCTTGGTCAACGCACTGCTGGTGGGCAGAGGAAGCGGTTCAAAGACCAGATGAAGACCACACTGAAAAGATGCCAGATCAACCCCTCTTCTTCGGAGGAACTTGCCTCCTGCCGTACCATCTGGTGCTCTCACGTCTCACAGGGGGTGAAGTAGTATATATGGAAAACCAGCGCACACAACACCGTGTAGGCAAAGCATGCGAAGAGGCATGCTCGCAAAGCTCCCCCTGCCCCCCCCCCCCCCAGCACCACTTCTACATGCCCGGCATGCAACCGCAACTGTGCATCCAGGATCGGACCATTCAGCCACCAAAGGACTCACAAATAGGAGAAGATGGTCACCATCGGATACGGTGGACAACCAGCAAGTGTGTGTGTGTGTGTGTGTGTGTGTGTGTGTGTGTGTGTGTGTGTGTGTCATAACCAGTGCACCAGGTGCACTAGGGCCAATCATATTAGCGTGCACCTGGGCCCGTCGTAACTACCTTCCGCTACTGGTCTATCCCTTCAGGTTGTTAAGCATCAGAGAAATTGTTATAAAAAGAACAAATCCGAATAAGTGCAGCATCATTACACAGATGCCCCCCCCACACAGCTGTCAAGTAGCCTTTTACACCGTCTTCATCTTCAAAAGGTGTGCCTCTGCGGCACGACAGAGACGCCTAAAGGCTTTGCTCCAACCAGGGAATCAGTCACATCGCCGTGGTCAATTAAAAGGGCCGCCCCGAGAGAACGCCAAATCGTTCCATTAAACCCCATCGCCGGCTTCAAACCGACCAGAGCTCCTCGCTGAATCTGTGTACCGTCGCACTCCGCATGCACTTCGCACGAGCGTACGACACCATGCATGTACGTATGCAGTAAAATATGAACACATATGTACAATTTGTCAACACATACACACAATATATACCCTACCTCGCTATCTAAAGCCCTCCCTCTCTCTCTCTCTCACACACACACACACACACACACACACACACACAGACACACGGTGAACATATTCAGGAGTGGCAGTTTTAAAAACCCATTTTCTCCTTGGTTAAGCAAGCAGCACCAACACTCGACTAATGGAAAACCCTGCTACTAAATGAGGTCGGAGAAATTCTATCTTACACACTGGTTGCTGTGAATTCTAATAAAGTGGCCTTTTCAACTCCTGGAGGTTGTACCCTCTCACTGCTGACTCCCACCTATGGAGGCCATCTCCGCTGCATACACATAATCGAGAACAAATTGTCGACCATATTTCTGTGATGACTTGAGGTTAAGTCCTGTATGTTGGTGCAATGGGCTTTTGATGATTAACACCGTGATGGGGCGTTGGCAAGGTGCTATAGTGGTTATCTACAGTGAGCATTGCTCTTTCTCATTCTTAACTTCTTTCTTGCTGGAGCCACACAAGAATAACAGACGGGGGGCGTCTCCGGGTAGCGTTGCGGTCTGTTCCCAGATAGCAAAGAATCTTTGGCCCAAATATGACCCACATCTGCAGTTAACTTACGGCCCACATTTGGCCTTGAATGATGGCGTTGACTCGGGGTGAGTGTGGCTGCCTCAACTCAGCCACACTTGGGCCACATCTGGCTCACATAGTATGTGCTGTAACCCAAATCAAGCCCGGTTCATTACATTTGGGCCATGTCTGGCCCACGCAACACTTGCCGTAACCCAAGTCAGGCCCGGCGTATGACATTTCGGCCACGTCTCGCCCACACAACAGTTGCCAGTGCCATAACTGAGCCGTAAGTACCAAAAATGTCCCAGATTAGGCCCAAATGGGTCTGCTATCTGGGTTCCGTTGCCTACCAACACAGGGCTCGCCGGTTCGAATCCCCATGTTACCTCCAGCTTGGTCGGGCGCCCCTACAGACACAATTGGCCGTGTCTGCGGGTGGGAAGCCGGATGTGGGTATGTGTCCCGGTTGCTGCACTAGCGCCTCCTCTGGTCGGTCGGGCGACACTCCTCACTGTCAGAAGAAAAGAAGCAGCTGGCGACTCCACATGTATGGGAGGAGGCATGTGGTAGTCTGCAGCCCTCCCCGGATCGGCAGAGCAGCAACCGGGACGGCTCGGAAGAGTGGGGTAATTGGCCGGATACAATTGGGGAGAAAAAATAAACAAATAAAAAAAGGAATAACAGACAGGAGACTATCTTACGCGTTGAGAGAAAATGGCAACTCAGCACCGCGGTAATTGCCGTGTTGCTCCACCGTCCGCTAGTTTATTAGCACAGCGGACTAGCACCGGAACACATGGCAACATTCTTCTTCTCCACACATGGACGGACGCTGCACAGGACGATAACTGGAACTCAAGTCTTTTTTTTTAAAATTTATTTCTGATTTTTCCCTTTTTCTCTCAATTTAGTGGCCAATCGATCCCTATTTTAGTTCCAACTCCCACCCTCATACTGTATGCGTTCGCCAACTGCATCTCCCCGGCCGGCAGTCTCGAAGGAGACGCCTCCCCACTTTCGTGACAAGGCGACTCCAGCCCGAACAACTGCTTTCCCTCCCACACACAGAGACGCATTCATGTGATGAACACAAGCCGACTCCGCCCCCTTCCCAAAGACAGCGTTGCCAATTATTGCTGCCTCATCGAGTCCGGCCATAGTCGGATCTGACAAGACCGGGGAGCGAACCCCGGTCCCCAGTGGGCAACTGCATCGCCACAAAGCCGATGCTTAGACCGCTACACCACCGCGGACCCATATTTTTAACAACTCCTTGAGACCACAGTTAAAGCAGGACTGTACTTAACCTGCTTCCTCACTAAGTCAGTCAGTACGTTTACATGATGTTAGAAAGAGTCGATTTATTGTGCTAGTCCGACTGAACCTGGACTTTTAAAATACATGTAAATGTGTTAGTCCGACTGAAATCGTACTAAATCGAATTTCTTGATATCGGACTGACACACCTAGATAACGCGGTTGGGGATCGATTTACTCTGGCATGTATACGCTTCAACCGGCCCTGAACTGGCCTAGGCGTTCTGTGCATGATCCATAGTTCCCACGGCGGTCTTTCACCCGAAAGTCGAACAGCGTAGTATCAACAGTATGAACATGGCGAGTGCTAGAGCGAGAACCACGCATTTCTGGACAGACGAGGGGACAAACTTTATGTTGTGTCAGCCAAAGGAGTTGCTTGCTAACTTGTTTGTCGCTTGTTTGGTATGTGACGCAATAGGTCAACCAGAAGAGGGTCCAATAGCAACCAGCTGAAAGGGGGCGTATCGCCACCTACCATACCGGGGTCGGACATACTTCTGTCAACAAATCAATTCTTCCTTCTTGTTTACTGGGACAACGACAGTAGTCCAATTACATGGCCTAATCGAGCTATAACCCTAGCTTAACTTCACTGTGCATGTAAACGCATTGAGCGTGTATAA
Source organism: Lampris incognitus (assembly GCF_029633865.1). NCBI lineage: Eukaryota > Metazoa > Chordata > Actinopteri > Lampriformes > Lampridae > Lampris > Lampris incognitus. The sequence continues at coordinate 10,505,390 of NC_079218.1, forward strand.
CAGTCATTGGCCCCCTGCTCGCCAGGCAATGTATAAGAAGAACACGCTTTCTTCCCTAGGGCTAATATGTAATTCTCGAATCCACGCATTAAACGGCACCGGTGGTTCTACGACGGTCTGTAGAAACGGGACCGGTTGGCTGAGATTCAGCGCCACCCTCATCGCCAATATGTCGTGTAGTAACACCACATAAAAGTCGGACCAACGTAACTATATTTCCACACTTTTGTTATGGAACTAGACAACACACATGAAGTCTTTCTGCCCGCATGGTAACACACACTTCTTCTTCACTCCGTCCTAATCTAATCCACAGCTCCTCTCTAGTGGAGAATTTCAGGGCACCACACCGGCCACAAACAAGTCAATAACAGGCATTAGCTCGCCTGGAGCTACACCTCTGTGGAAAACCCCCTATACCTTGTTATCATCGGTGGCCTGGAAGATTCAGGATGCTTCAGGGGAACAACAGGCTCTGATACCAGATAGCCGTCATTCATAACGTACCATGCAAACTACTGGCTAGCTATATATGAATCTTGTCATTAGGTGAAGTTTCACTTTAAAAAGTAAGTAAGCACTTATTTTGAGTCTGTAGCCATGATCTACTCCATGTATAAAAGGATATAAAGGGGTGTCGATATAAAGGACAGTGATAGAGGTGTGCATGTATAAAGGATACAAGGAAGGTAAAAGATGGTTGAATCAGTTGATCTGGATAGGCTTCATCACTCAACTAATTGACATCTTCAGTCTAAACTCACTGCAGGTATCCCCACCCTTATAAACAATATGGATACCCTGTACTGTATTTTTAAAAGGGGTGGGGGATAGTTTAGTAGATATATATATATATACACTACCGTTCAAAAGTTTGGGATCACCCAAACAATTTTGTGTTTTCCATGAAAAGTCACACTTATTCACCACCATATGTTGTGAAATGAATAGAAAATAGAGTCAGGACATTGACAAGGTTAGAAATAATGATTTGTATTTGAAATAAGATTTTTTTTACATCAAACTTTGCTTTCGTCAAAGAATCCTCCATTTGCAGCAATTACAGCATTGCAGACCTTTGGCATTCTAGCTGTTAATTTGTTGAGGTAATCTGGAGAAATTGCACCCCACGCTTCCAGAAGCAGCTCCCACAAGTTGGATTGGTTGGATGGGCACTTCTTTGAGCAGATTGAGTTTCTGGAGCATCACATTTGTGGGGTCAATTAAACGCTCAAAATGGCCAGAAAAAGAGAACTTTCATCTGAAACTCGACAGTCTATTCTTGTTCTTAGAAATGAAGGCTATTCCATGCGAGAAATTGCTAAGAAATTGAAGATTTCCTACACCGGTGTGTACTACTCCCTTCAGAGGACAGCACAAACAGGCTCTAACCAGAGTAGAAAAAGAAGTGGGAGGCCGCGTTGCACAACTGAGCAAGAAGATAAGTACATTAGAGTCTCTAGTTTGAGAAACAGACGCCTCACAGGTCCCCAACTGGCATCTTCATTAAATAGTACCTGTTAGAGCCTGTTTGTGCTGTCCTCTGAAGGGAGTACAAAGTTTCTGGAGCATCACAAATGTGATGCTCCAGAAACTCAATCTGCTCAAAGAAGTGCCCATCCAACCAATCCAACTTGTGGGAGCTGCTTCTGGAAGCGTGGGGTGCAATTTCTCCAGATTACCTCAACAAATTAACAGCTAGAATGCCAAAGGTCTGCAATGCTGTAATTGCTGCAAATGGAGGATTCTTTGACGAAAGCAAAGTTTGATGTAAAAAAAATCTTATTTCAAATAAAAATCATTATTTCTAACCTTGTCAATGTCTTGACTCTATTTTCTATTCATTTCACAACATATGGTGGTGAATAAGTGTGACTTTTCATGGAAAACACGAAATTGTTTGGGTGATCCCAAACTTTTGAACGGTAGTGTATATATAGATAGATAGTAGTTCAGTCAGTTTAGACTGAAGGTGTCACTTAGTTGAGTGATGAAACGTATCTGTAAATAAATGTTGTGTCCAGATGAACTGATTCAAGCTTCTTTGATTTTCTTACCTGGATTATTGAGCATGCATCAAGACAGATATAAAGAAGGGGTGTACATGTAGAGCAGGGATGGGCAACTTTGATGATAGAGGGCCACAAAAATTTTATCCTCACTACCAGAGGGCCAGATTGTGACCGTGCACTTCCGCCGGTGGGATAATGAAACCCCATCACTCAATTAACCAATTATAGCTACTAATTTCATGAAAATAAAATATATACCAGTAATCAAAGTTTATTATATCAACATTTCTATTTATTGAGCTTAACACGGAAACAAAACGTCCACATTCCTGAGTGATATACCATTATTTCAGTGCAATGAGGTCTCAAAAATCATCATTCAATAATGGTACAAAAGTTAACATTCACACTGAGTGCAACAACTAATATTCATGTTTGTGGCGCATTTCTACTCTGGCCTCCGATTCCATGGCATGTTTCAAATAAACATGCATTTAGCTCAAAATGGTAAATCGACTGCATGTTATAGAGCGCTTTTCTAGTCTACCCAGATAGTATCCGGAGGTGGGCCACTTCAGGCAATGATGCGGCACTGATGGCCTTCTTCTGGCCCTGACAAAATGGATGTGAGCCTGAAGTGGCCCACATGTATAATAGCAGATATGGCCCAAATACGCCAGATCAAATGGGGGCCTTTTTTTGGCAAAGATGTGGCGCTCTCGGCAACATGTCATCTGGATGTGACCCGTGTGGTAAATGGTGAATATGGCCCAAATATCACAAAACAAATATGGGCCACTGTGGCGATAGGAGTTAATACTAACATACTTACCAATACTTACCACCTGAGGGCAGTAGCCACAAACGTACATATCTAGTGTGTAGGATTCCGGCAGAAGAAGACGCCACACGACACTTGATGCGCATGTTAGCTGAGTTGTCACAGTACCTTAATAAATAGTTGTAACTGTTGAACCCAAGTTTCTTCATTTATAACAAGAAACGTTACAGGCCACCTTTTGAAACTACGTAGCACGTGCGGCATTGCCATGGCCTGGTTCTGGCCCAGATCGGGCAAACAGGTGCAGACCGCCCAAGTGGCGCCATTCCACGCGGTATGTGGGCCGAATGAAGCGCCGGGTGTGGGACGGGTCCGGGCCACAGCAATTTTGCTATCTGGGTTCCGAGCACTCAAAGCGCTTCTTACAATGTAGGCCTCGCATTCACCCATTCACACACACACACACACACACACACACACACACACACACACACACACACACACACACACACACATCCATCCACTGATGAAGCCATCGAAACTCACCCACTGCCATGTTATCGTCTCCAACAGCTTCAGCCACCTCTGCTGCACACAGCGCCACCGTTTCGCCATGTGACCAGGTCTTCTCCGCTTCGGCCAGGCTCAAGGGAAACAGCGTGAGACGCCTTGGGAGAAAACTCCTGCGCAGACGCGGCTTCGGTAAAAAGGCCCTGCGGTCGGCGATGATGGCGGCTCCGGCACTTCCGGTGTACACGCCATATTTGTCTTTGTGCGCGGTATTGTAGCGGCGACTCCAGTTGAAAGCGAGTACGGCTGATTTTGTTTCCAGGCACACTGAACACACAGGCTCGCCTTTGAGTTCAGTAAGAAGATGCTCTGTTGCCCATCATACCGGGGAAACACGTGTAACCGGCTATTTTCTTGCCCGGTGCGGGACTCGATACGGGGTGTACTGCGCCACAAGGCGACGTCACTAACCGCTCGGCTAAAGGGTCAGACCCGTTAGCTAGGGGCTAACGTGTCTTATTAGTAGTTTACAGTCGTCACCCTCCCCGGAAGCGCGCCCTCACGCTTTGTTCTTCCCGCGCTCCGAAGAGACTTCTGAGGATCTGCGCACTTCCGGATCCCACCACTGCCACCAATGTAACCGGTTATTTTCTTGCCCGGTGCGGGATTTGATACGGGGTGTACTGCACCACAAGGCGACATCACTAACCGCTCGGCTAAAGGGTCAGACTCGTTAGCTAGGGGGGCTAACGCAGGGGTCCCCAATAGGCGGCCCGCGGGCCACGTCCGACCCGTGACGGGTCCGCGAGAATTTTTGGAGAAATGCCAGAAGGAAGAATTTTTTTTATTTCCCTACCAAAAAAAAAAAAAATTTAATTTCTTAGTAAAAGTAAGTAAAGTAGATGAAAAATCTCTGTTTAAGTTATAATACCTGCAACGTATCGACACCAAAACAAACTAACGAACAACATGCTGCTGGAGGTTGAGTGGCCCGTGGTTCTAAAAGTGGCCCTAAAAGTGGCCCGCTATGAAAAGTGATTGGGGACCCCTGGGCTAACGTGTCTTATTAGTAGTTTACACACGGTTCTCTGGGCCAAGTCTTCTTTGTTTGCCGCTTATGTCTCTCCTCGTCACGTGTCGTTGCGGAAGCGGCCCGTCGAGACCGAGACGAGCCCACGTGCAAGCTGTTGCTCGGCTACAGGCCTCTTGTGTTTCGAGGGAGCGCCCTCTGTCAGTGGACAGTGGGATTACAATGGGGATCCGGTTCAAATGTGGTCAAATGGCCCGCTTGCTTCCGACGCTGGGGAAACCAACAATTTACTGACGTTTGGAAACTGACCCGAGTGAGGACGGGGGGCCGCCAGTTCCCCATATCTGATATAGAGCGCTGATTGAGTCACAACCTGCAGTCCGCGCCCCCCCCTCAAGGTGGCGCTAAAGATCATATGGGGTGCGCGAGGCTTTGTCTGCTCTGACTTTGTCAAAATTAGATTTGTACATGTTAAATAAAGGCATAACACCAAATTAACTGGATAATTCATGCAAAAGACTTTATGTGAAATTATTTAAAATTATGCAGTTTTTGCGGCACAGTGGCGCAGTGGTTAGCACGGTCGCCTCACAACAAGAAGATCCTGGGTTCGAGCCCCGGGGTAGTCCAACCTTGGGGTCGTCCTGGGTCGTCCTCTGTGTGGAGTTTGCATGTTCTCCCCGTGTCTGCGTTGGTTTCCTCCGGGGGCTCCGGTTTCTTCCCACAGTCCAAAGACATGTAGGTCAGGTGAATCGGCCGCACTAAATTGTCCCTAGGTATGAATGTATGTGTGTGTGTGTGTGTGTGTGTGTGTGTGTGTGTGTGTGTGTGTGTGTGTGTGTGTGTGTGTGTGTGTGTGTGAGATGGCCTGGCAGCCTGTCCAGGGTGTCTCCTCGCCTGCCGCCCAATGGCTGCTGGGATAGGCTCCAGCATCCCCGCGACCCTGAGAGCAGGATAAGCGGTTCGGATAGTTGATGGATGGATGGTCCTCAGTCAAAAATAGTAGTCCACTTAGTAGACCACACCTCTGTGACCTCTCGACCTCTGTCACTCACGCTGTCGGCCAGTTTTGTCAGGTCAGCTAGCAAGCTCATCCTCGTTTCTCCTGCAGTCGGAGCATCACTGTTTTATGAAAGCAACAATATGTCTGGGAAACATAAACGTGCTGATGACTCATCAGCATCAAAACAGGAAGTAAGGCTGTATGATTTACCTTAACTGAAGGACCAGACAGGTGTCATCCAGAATGTGCCATTCGTGGTGAGAAGCTAGCTAATGACAGCATGAAGCCAACCCAAATGAAACGACACCAGGAAACAAACCACCAGGAGCCTATTGGTGAAGGTAAGGAGTATTTTGAGAGGAAAACGCGGCTGGCACTATCAAAAAGATCCACAGACATCCGAAAAGTATTTGAAAGAGCAGGCAGGGACCGACACAGAGCCACGGAGTTGTCGTTTGAGTTTTTTTACTGTTAATGTCCAAGGCTAAAACGCCGCAGAATACTGGCGAGCAGCTACTCAAAGCCGCCTGCCTGAAAATTGTAGAGGCTGTGTGGCCCACAGGTGGTGGATAAAGTGAAAACGCCCACTCTCTGACAAGACTGTCAAAGACAGAATTGATAAAATGGCTGGAGATTGTCAAAACAAGCTGCACAAGAAGCTTAGAAATAAATGTTCCCTTTGGCATTATATATATATATATATATATATATATATATATATATATATATATATATATATATATATTCAAGTGGAGCATGTCTCTAGCTTTAAATTCCACATCAGCGAGGACCTTTCCTGGACATCAAGCACCCAGACCCTTGTGAAAAAGCCCCAACAACACCTGCATTTCCTGAGGAGGCTGAGGAGCGCCTGTCTATCCCCCAGATTTCTCACCAACTTCTACCGCTGCACCATAGAGAGCATCCTGACCAGCTGCATCTCAGCGTGGTATGGCAACAGTAGACCAGCAAGCTCTGCAGCGGGTCGTCAAGGCGGCCCAGCATATCACCGGTACCCAGCTCGAAGGGGTCCCAGCATCAGCGGAGATCCCACACACCCCAACCACAGACTGCCCCCCCCCCGTGCTGTGCAGGAGCCTCAAAGCACGCACTACCAGGCTCAAAAACCGCTTCTTTCCCCAAACTGTTACCCACCTAAACCTGGCTACCCACTGAATGTCAGTAAATATGTGTATACTCATGCTCTTTTTTCCCTTCAGCTTTTAGTCTTCATTTGTATATATCTCATACTATATTTGCTATGTTTGTCTATGTCTGTCTTGCACTGTTTGGCAGCCCTTATTTCATTTTACTCATGTGCCTGCACATTGTTTTTAATGACAATAAATTGAGTTGAATTGAATATATATATTCAGTTGATATTTAAATTCCCCGTGTATATATTCAGGCGGATGACTTGAAACAAGACAGGCTTATGTTTACCAATCTAGCCACAACAACAGGCCAAGGTATTACGGCTGTGGACTCTTACCTCTCATCCAACAATCTGTCCTACGAGAATCTTATTTCATGCTGCAGCGATGATGGGCAAAAAAAAACAGAAAGAAAGAAAAAGAAAATAAGGGATTGAAGGAAAAAGCCCCAGGCTTGGCAATTTTCCACGGCATGCCACATCGCCAAGCATCGGCCAGTAAATAACTTCCAGAAGACCCCAGTAGCACCCTGGCAACTGCTGTTAAAGTTGCAAACTTCATTAAGGCTCGCCCTACTAACGAGAGACCGTCTGCCCGGCTGTGTGAGGATGGAGGTATCAAACTCTGCTGTTACACACAGAGGTACCCCGGTTGTTGCGTGGACAAGTGCTTGAGTGTTTTATGGAACCGCTGGGGGGAAAAAAAATAGAGGAATTCTTGCAAGATCCCAGTCGAGCACTGTGCGAGCAGCTGACTGATTACTTTTGGATCAGAACCGCATGCCTAGCGGACGCGCTCACTCTACAGCGAGGCAAGCGAGCAGGCGCAGGGCCCAGAAACCAACGCCACGCGGTGCAAAGATGCTCCTGAAGCTGGAGTGCAGAGTTGGGAAATTGTCAAAAGGGGAGCAACAGCAATTTCCACTGCCGGTGGCACCGTTACGCACTGAGTTTACCCGCTACCTGAACGTCCTTCTGGAGGAAATGAAGTCCCGTTTTGCCGATGCTGATGAGTACTTATCAGAGGAATCGTGGGTGACGGACCCCCTACATTTCCAGCCTCAAGGACGTGGAATACCTCTGCTGTGAAGATGAGCTTGCTGACCTTCAAGCCGATTCAGTGTCAAAGAAATATGTCCAGGAGGACGGACACAACATGTTTTGGATAGTCAGAGGACACGCTGCTGCACCCAGACTGGCCAAACACATAGTTCCAGGAGTTATTCTCCTGTCAGCACTAGGTACCCGCCTGAGACAGCCTTCAGTGCCCTTGTAAAAATGAAAACAAAGGCTCCATGTCCACCAGGACTTTAGGCTGTCTGCCACTAGCATCACACCTGACATCCATTCCTGGCCAGAGGTACCAAGCCCAAGGTGGCCATTAGTTTATGAATGAACAGGATGACACAGAGTAAGAAGAAAAAAAACCATAAGGAAGAAGTTATTGATAGTTATCGTTACTGTTAGAGCCAAATCATATAGCTGTGTCAGAACCAGTGTTCATACGATTTGCATGTGGATATGCAACAAACTGCCCCTGTCTCAGTTAAATGGTCTGAGGGAGATCTAGGGCAGAGCTACGTGTGCAGGTGCTGATTCATCACTTATGCTGATAATGAACCATTATTATTCTTGTGGTAATGATGTATGTGTAGGTCTACTCTGCTGGGTTGTTAAAGGAAAAAAATGTTTAGCTTATACTAGAAAAAAGACATTTATCAAAGGTGAGGGTTCTGTCGATGGAAACGATTATAATAGATGATCATTTTTGCCAGTAAAGATTTGGAATAAATCACTTTATTCTTTTGGTGTGCACTCATTGATGTAGAGGACAGTGATGGAGGTGTCCATGTATTAAGGATATAAAAGGGTGTAGATGTAGAGGACAATGATGGAGGTGTCCATGTATAAAGGATATAAAGGGGTGTAGGTGTCGAGGACAGTGATGGAGGTGTCCATGTATAAAGGATATAAAGGGGTGTAGATGTAGAGGACAGTGATGGAGGTGTCCACGTATAAAGGATATAAAGGGGTGTAGGTGTAGAGGACAATGATGGAGGTGTCCATGTATAAAGGACATAAAGGGATGTAGGTGTAGAGGACAATGATGGAGGTGTCCATGTATAAAGGATAAAAAGGGGTGTAGGTGTAGAGGACAGTGATGGAGGTGTCCACGTATAAGGGATATAAAGGGGTGTAGATGTAGAGGACAGTGATGGAGGTGTCCACGTATAAAGGATATAAAGGGGTGTAGATGTAGAGGACAATGATGGAGGTGTCCATGTATAAAGGATATAAAGGGGTGAAGGGGTAGAGGACAGTGATGGTGGTATCCATGTATAAAGGATATAAAGGGGTGTAGATGTAGAGGACAATGATGGAGGTGTCCATGTATAAAGGATATAAAGGGGTGAAGGGGTAGAGGACAGTGATGGAGGTGTCCATGTATAAAGGATATAAAGGGGTGTAGATGGTCGAGGACAGTGATGGAGGTGTCCATGTATAAAGGATGTAAAGGGGTGTAGATGTAGAGGACAGTGATGCAGTGTGGGATAGACTGAAGGGCCTAACCCATGGACAGCTGGGCGTTATGATTCAAGATTCTTTATTCGTTACGTCTCATTATAAAGGTACAAGAGAGGAAAGTTCTTGAGTCTCGGCTCCTCAACACTGCAGCGACAACAGCAACCAAACAACAACAAAACAGAACAAACAAGCAGCAGTAACAACAAATAGTGTGCGATGCACGCAAGGTGCTGTGCGTGTGTGCAGGCCCAGCCCCAACAAATGTGCATATGTGTGTGCAGTTGTCCGCATACTCGTGTGTGCCTGTGCACGCCAAGCTACCTCTGTGTGTGTGTGTGTCTGTGTGTAAACCAATGATCCGCTGAAGACCATAGGTCAGCACCATCAGTCCGGCACCGGGCTTAGTGTCTTTTAATGTTCTTTGTTCAAAAGCCTTGTTGCTTGGTGGAAAAAGCTGTTCTGGAGCCTACTGGTCCGGGCTTTGAGGCTGCGGTACCGCTTGCCTGACGGTAGCAGCTGGAACGGTCCATAGTTGGGGTGGCTGGGGTCTTTGATAATCCTACGGGCTTTGCTGACACAACATCCATTGTTTAAGTCCTGAATGGAGGAAACTGACATCCACTAATGTCCTGGGCCGTCCGCACAACCCTCTGCAGTGTTTTGCGGCTGTGGGCAGTACAGTTCCCATGCCAGGGCGGTGATGCAATCAGTCAGGATGCTCTCGGTTGTGCCTCTGTAGAAGGCCTGTAGAATCCCGGGCCCAATGCCCAACTCCTTCAGTCTCCTGAGGTGAAAGAGGCGTTGCTGTGCCTTTTTCACCACATGGCTGGTGTGTTCATCCCAGGTGAAGTCCTTGGCAATGTGGACACTGAGGAACTAGAAACTCTTGACTCTCTCTACAGCAGTGATGGGGTCCAGCCTCCCCCCTCTCTTCCTGTAGTCCCCAATCAGCTCCTTGGTTTTGTCGACGTTGAGAGAGAGGTTATTCTCCTGGCAGCAGTTTTTTAGATTGTAGACCTCTCCCCTGTATGCCGTCTCGTCATCGTCGGCAATCAGGCCCATCACTGTCGTGTCATCAGCAAACTGTATCACCAAGTTGAAGCTATGTGTGGCCACGCAGTCATGGGCGTACAGGGAGAAGAGGAGGGGACTCAGTACGCAGCCCTGAGGCACTCCTGTGTTGAGGGGCAGAGGTGTTGGAGCCCATCCTCACCACCTGGCATCAGCTTGACTCAGGATCCAGCTGCGCAGGCTGGGGCTGAGTCCAAAGTCCCTGAGCTTGGTGTAGAGTCTGGAGGGGGCTATGGTGTTGAATGCTGAGCTGTAGTCTACAAACAGCATTCTCACATAGGAGTTCCTTTTCTCCAGGTGGGTGAGGGCGGTCTGGAGTGTAGTGGCTATTGCGTCATCAGCGGGTCTATTTTGTCGGTATGCAAATTGGTGGGGGTCAGAGAGTGGGCGGTAACAATGCTACCGATTAGTCCCTTAACAAGACTCTCAAAGCCTTTACTCACTATGGGAGTGAGGGCAACAGGACGCCAATCATTCAAGCATGTTACCTTGGTCTTCTTCGGCACCGTACAATGGCCGATGATTTGAAGCAGGAGGGGGACTAATAGATGAAACATATTGTCACAATAATCAAACGGAATTCTACACAAGATCGATACAAATGTATCAGTGTATCTGCTTACGTATACAAAAACACCATATTTGAGAATCTGGCTGAGGTTTCATCACATTGGACTGTTTGGAAATGTAAACTATAACATCCAACCAAGACTGGTTTCAAGTAATACTCGCTCAGATGTTTCTGACCTCACCTTGTCATCATTAATTTAACAAACCAACTTGTATCGATGTTTCATCCCGATACAAAT